>NC_143147.1:27588932-27739245 GCF_059928025.1 Delphinapterus leucas | reverse complement strand
CTCTGAAGGGTTGGGGGCACAGTTGGGGGAGGCAGAGGTGCTAGTGGGGCTGGAGAGAGCATAGGGAGCCTGGGCCTTAGCACCCAGACCACTAGCTTTGTGGGAAGTTGTCTGTGCCCTGGACAAATGGACAAGTGTTGTCCAGTGAGGGGGCAGGGACTCCTCAGGCATCAGAGGGAGGGTCCAGCCCACAAATCCTAATTTGGTCTCCCTGTGGCCTGGCCTTGGCTGGGTACCCAAGAGAAGAGAGGTGAAGGCAGAGAGGGGGCACATTCTCCAGCCTTGGGGGGTACATGGCCAGAATGGAGAGGCTTAGCTGGCCTTCAAGGGGGAGAGAGAGGGAGAGAGAGAGAGAAAGAGAGAGAGAGAGAGAGAGAGAGAGAGACCCTCACTTGTCCTAGAGGCTTCTTTTTGAGGTTTTTCCAGTCTTCCAGGTGGGGCCCACAGTCTGAAGGTGGTGAGATACTTCACATAAATCCAATCCTAGCAGCCCAGAGGGTCATCCCAAAGGCCACCCCAAGGTCAAAGCCCCTGAAATTTTATGGGTCCCAGTAGAGGTGGGGAGGGGTGGGAATCTGACTGGCTTTGCTCCCATGGCTGACAAGTAATGTCTTGTCCCTGTCACCTCCCCAGCATGGTTCCTCCTGGATAGTTCCACCTTCTATCCAGTTTCCTCCACTTGGGATGGACTCCAAGCATTGCATTCACAGGTACAAGGTCTAATAAAAATGGCTTATGTCTGAGGATCAGGGATGGAGAGAGTAGGGATGAGCCCCAAGTAGACACTTCTTGTCTGGGTGTCATGGAAAAAGTTCACATCACCCGTTAGGGCTCAATTGCCTCATCTGAAAAATGGGAATGGCTTTCCCTTCCATCAACCCCTCTCATATACTTACTCATACAGCTCATAAACTGTGATATGACTGAAATAAAATTATGAATGAATATGTGTTTGTAATCCTCTAAGGTGTTGTATTGAGGTGGTAGATTCTTTTATTAATTTTCCATGGGAATCAACCTCAGTCACCTCTCCTTCTTGGGCTTTAGATTCCCCATGTCTGAAATGAAGAGATTAGACCAAGTCAACTCTCAGTCTGTTCCAACTTGAACAACATCTAATCCTATAACTATCTTGGTATCTCAGTTCCTGATCAACACATTCCTAGTTGAGGGTGGGGATTTAGGGTCCAGAGCTTGGAGGAGGCAGGGTTTTGTTCAAACAACCACTTAATAAAATGATTTCTAGGTAGGGGGCCTTACTGCTTTCTCTTAATCTCTTCCAAGGCCCTACTGAAGATATGGCTAGATGTGTGCATTCTTCTGACTTAGATGGGTGGGACTGTCCCTTAGAATGTATCAGAAAAATTTCCCCAGAACTCAGGTTATACATTGCGGAACATTCCCATTTTAAGAACCAAAGGACATGGAATGTCAAGGGGCTTAAGGGCTCCTGAGGTAAGGGTGAAGACGCACTGTTGACTTGGGAATCATTATTTAGGATCAACAAATAGTTATTGAGTTCATACTGTGTACCAAATGCCGTTCCAGGTGCTTTCATATTCATTTTTATATTTGGTTCCATAATAATCATGGGAGGAAGGCAGTGTTATTGTCTTTGGTAGATGAGGAAGCTGAAGCTCAGAGAAGTAGAGGAGCTGTCCAAGGTCACAGAGCTGGGAGTGGTGGAGCTGGGACACAAGTCCAGGTCTATCTGATCTCAGAGTCAGAGCTTCCCCTGGAAAGTGACTTCTTATTCCAGGGTCACTTTTATGTCCATTAAAGCCACAGTGTCATCTCACCATTGGTCTGTACTGATTTCTCTTTGATTATGGTGATATTTTCCTGTTTCTTCATATGTCTAGTACTTTTGGATTATATCCTAGACATTGTGAATGATATATTGGAGAGACTTTGGATTCTACTATATTCCTCTAAAGAGTGCTGATTTTTTGTTTTTAATTTGGCTGAACTCACACTTCAAACTTTTATCTCCTCTCTGGTGGGCAGCAGCTGAAATCTCACTTCAGTTCTGGTAATCTTAGCTGGGCTTTTTGGAGTCTTCCCTGTGCATATATGTTGAAGGATCAGCCAGAGATTTGGGTAGAGTTTATATATAGATGTTAGAGCTTAATCTCTGTGGCTCTCTCCTTTCTGGAATTTCTGCCATCACTTTCAGCTGCTGTGTTCATCTACACTTTCTCTGATTCTTCAAGCCACTAAGGCTGCAGGTTTCCTAAAAATTGAACTATCCTGTAGGACACTGACTGTGGTCTTCCCTCAGGAGGAATCCTTTAAAAACATGAAATACACCCATTATCCTTCTTCCAAGTGTCAATTACTCTCTGATTTCTGCCCGCTTTTTGTTTTACCAGTGTCTTTAGGTAGTTTTAAAATATTTTATCCAGAGTTTATAGGTTTTTTAAAAAAATATTTATTTACTTGGATGCACTGGGTCTTAGTTGCAGCAGGTGGGCTCCTTAGTTGTGGCATGCAAACTCTCAGCTGCAGCACCAGGGAAGTCCTCTGAGTTTATAGTTGTTATGTGTGGGAGGACAGGTCTGACAGGAGCCACTTGACCGTCACTGGAAGTTTTGTTCTCCTTTTGAGCACGAGGTTCCTCTTACGGCTCTTACTAGACAGGGTCTGTTCTTAAAGCTACGCCAGGCCTAGTAGTTTCTAGGAATCTGGTATTTAACTCACAGTAGTAAGTATTTATGTGTTGTCACTGGCTTTTGGAAATGTGCAGCTGTGTTCATGACAGACTTCTGGGTGGCTTTGCATCACGTGCGTGTTCCCTTCAATATCACCTCTCTTGGGAAGGATCACTTCTAGACTGCAAAGGGCATCCAACCTCAGGTCTCCCTTCCAGGTGCCATCATGCAGGGAGGTGGAGGGGCAGGCTTTGTCCTTCTCAGAAGCACCCTTTTGGCAGTCTCCACTGGGAGGACAAGAGGGGTCAGGAGGGAGAAGGAGACAGATTCTCCAACTCACCAATGTCATCCAAGTATGTATCTCTTTAAACTCTGCCTTAGGGAGTTTGTCAGATGGCCACCACCTGTCCAGGCTCCTCCAGACACCTTCTGGAGCTACAGGTGTGTGCCAAGGGCTGGAGAAAATTGGCTCTTTCCCTAAGTTCCTTTTCTCTTTTGTTGGCGATATCAGAAAGGCCAGAGCATCATGGCAAAATCCATGTTTTTAAAAATTATTTATTTATTTATTTATTTTTGGCTGTGTTAGGTCTTCGTTTCTGTGCGTGGGCTTTCTCTAGTTGCGGCGAGCAGGGGCCACTCAATATCGCGGCCTCTCTTGTTGCGGAGCACAGGCTCCAGACGCGCAGGCTCAGTTGCTCTGCGGCATGTGGGATCTTCCCAGACCAGGGCTCGAACCCGTGTCCCCTGCATTGGCAGGCAGATTCTCAACCACTGAGCCACCAGGGAAGCCCCCCATGTGTTTTAAAAAATGTTCCTTCTTTGTAGAGGGGTTGTTTTTCTCTCCCTTTTCATCTTAAAAAAAAATCTTGTGTGTTAGAGAGGTGAAGCCAGAAAGAGAATGTCCCTCTGATGGCTGAGAATTATTATTTTAAAGGCTTTATTTAAGCCGCTCTTAACAAAACTCAAACATCTGGCTTGTGGCGCCTGAGTGCCAACTTTCAGCTTGAACGGAATGCATGAAGATGGCAGGCACCCAGGCTGGAGGGAAGGAGGGCAAAGCCCGCTGTGGCGTTCTTGGCTGTCGTTGTTGTCATGGCCATCATGGCCACTGTCTGTGCTGTGCCTTCTCCGTGGGGCAGGGACAGGGGCAGGGGCAGCAAACCACTTTCTCGAGTATGTCTTTACGCTAGAGACATTCTGCTAAGGGGAATGTATCCATGTCCAGCTTTCAGGGCTTAAAATCTAAAAAAGAATCAGGCCTTAAGCCTAAGAGAAGCAGGGCTGGCGGAAAAGGGAAGGAAGGTTGTATTATATTTATCCAACACATGTTCTGTGCCAGGTATTTCATATCCATTGTCACGTTCAGTTCTTGTAACAACTCCATGAGGTAGGTGTTGATGGCCTTTCATTCCAGGTAAGAAAACTGAGGTCATAACTCGCTGAAGTTTACTCCATTGGCAAGTGGCAGAGTCAGGAGTTAATCTCAAGGCTGGTGCCTCTAGAGTCTAGGTTTCTTCCATCATCTCCAAACTTCATCAGGTGCAGCGTTCACATTTTACAAGCAGGGAGACTGAGGCCAGAGCAGGCAAGGGCCTTGGCCAAGGTTCCTTAGGTAGGAGGCAGAGCTGGCACTTGGCCTCTGTGCTTCAGCTGGGTGGTGGAGGATGAGTGTAGAATGGCGCAGCCTGAGGGCACCAGGGCTGTAGCCCCTCGGAAACTGCACGGCTCCCGGGACCTGGTGGCCCTTACCTGAAGCGTAGGGGTGGGATGATAAAGAATGTTGGAGTGGTTCCTGCTGATGCACCGCTGATCTGTCTGTGAGCATCTGTTCGCCTGCTCTCTGATCACTGTGTGGGCGGAATCTGCCCATTAGTATTTCATTCCCAGGGTCTCAGCACAGCCAGGCAGTTAGGGTGCCCAAGATTGGAATCTCTTGCAGCTGCCTCTAAATGTAGTCAGGAAAGCTTTCTCCTCTATTCTTGAGCCTCAGTGTTTCCAGCTGTAAGATGGAGGCAAGGGACCTGCGTTGGAGGATAGGAGCGATGGAGAAATTCCTAAATGATGTTTTGGAGGCCCTAGAAGTTAAATCAGATGAATATAGGACATCCCTATCATGAGTTGGTCGTTTGATCTTTTTCTCCCCACTCTCCTTGCTCTTCCCTTCCCTCCTTTCTTCCTTTTTCCTTTCATGACAGTTGTTGAGCATCTGAATGGCCAGGAATAGTGGCAGAAGGAAGGACTGGGAGGTGGGACTGGGCAATGGAATTATGTAGGAAAGGGTGAGTATGTTTGGAGAACTTCTTGAGACTCTCAGGAACTGGGGGAGGCATAGGAAAGAAGGAAAAGAAACTTCAGTAAAGGTAAAGGTGGCCATCAGACCAGAGACAAGCCCCAGGAGAGGCCAGAGGAGGTGAATTTAGGGGGATATCAGGTCTTCACGTATTGAGAACCAGGCTAAGCCTGAAGAGACCCCAGCCAGGGTGGGGAATTCTGTGTCCTTTTCTATCAAAACCACACCTCGGAGTTCTTTTGTCCAAGATTACCCCAAGGAACTCAAGGAACCAGGCAGGGGCTGCTGTAGGTCCTGCTGGCTGGGATCCTCTCTGGAAGTTGCAGGGTCTGTGTCCCGAGTCTGGGGGAGGGGACCTGTTCTGTTGACATTTGGCAGGAGGTCTTTTTGTGGTCTAGATCCTAAGACAGTATGTCCTAGTGAGGCTGCCCATGGGATCCTCCAGTGCTTGGTCCATTCTGCCCTTGGCACTCTGTTCCCACCAGTGAATTGGATGGGGGAGCTGTTTCTCTTTGAGGATTGCAGTGTCTCAGAGACAGGGACTCTGTCGTGTTCACCTGGGTATCCCCAGCCCCTAGCCTACCTGTGGCTGATCAAAGTCAAGGCTGAGGCAGTATGGAAGAGCAGAAAGAATAGGGATGTTCAGGTTGATCAAGTCTGAGTTAGCATTCAAGTTCTGCCACCTTTGAGCTGTGTGACCGTCAAAGGTCAGATTCCCCTAGTGACATATTCAGTGACCTAAATTTGTGTGGGGGAGGTTTATAGGGGTGTGTGCTCGAGAAGAATACCTATACGGGAGCGAGAGAAGCAGGATGGGGCAGAGGGAGAAGTCGCGTCGTGGTGCGGTTGCAACAGAGGCCTCAGCTGATGCCATGGGGAGTCCTGGGGCTGGAGTGGTCCTTGAGAGTTGTCCAAGATTGAGACAAAGGAGCCAGACCTTTGTACCCCCATTGTCCAGTCATTGCATGTGGGCTCCCAGGGAAGGGGTGGCAGCTTTGACAAGGCAGCTTTCAGCTGAGGG
Source organism: Delphinapterus leucas (assembly GCF_059928025.1). Taxonomy (NCBI): domain Eukaryota; kingdom Metazoa; phylum Chordata; class Mammalia; order Artiodactyla; family Monodontidae; genus Delphinapterus; species Delphinapterus leucas. The sequence continues at coordinate 27,733,283 of NC_143147.1, read as the reverse complement.
CAAATGCCTGAAGCAGGACTCAGCTGTGAACCTCAGTAGTTAACAGTGCTGGCAGCTGGGGTAGTGAGGGCCTCAGCCCTGGAGGGATAGCATCCATCACAGGGATTTTGAGTAAGCTGCTTAGCTTAACTGAGCCTCAGTTTCCACAATTGTGAAAGGGAGACAATTGATTTATTTGTTCAGCACCTCTTTCAGGTGCTGGGAAACATGGCAGCAAACAAGACAGACAAAGTCCCCACCCTCAGGGAGCTTACATTCTAGCTGGAAAGAGAGATGACTAGAGTTAGAGGTTGCTAAGTTCTGGGGAGAAACCTAAGACAGAAAGGAGACAGACTGCTGAGTTGGGTAGTTCTCTATTTTATATATGGAAGGCAGAGCAGCAACCTGAAGGAAATGAGGGAGGGTGCCATGACACCATCTAGGTCAAGGTTTCTCAACGTCGGCACTGCTGACATTTTGGATGGGATAATTCTTTGTTGTGGGGTTCTGTCCTGTGCATTGTTTGATGTTTAGCAGCATCCCTGGCCTCTACCCACTAGATGCCAGTAGTTCCCTCTCTCCTGTTGTAACAGCCAAAAATGTCTCCAGATATTGTCCCCTGGGAAGTGGAATTGTCCCCTGGTTGAGGACTTCTGGTCTAGAGGAAGAGAATCCCAGGCAGAGGGAACAAGAGCAAAGGCCGAGAGGTGAGAGCGTGCTTGGTATGTCCATGGAACAGCGAGGAGACCGGTGTGGCTGGAATGGAGTGACCTGGGGAGAGCGGGGGCAGAGGGGATGGAGAGATGGTGGGTCATGAAGGACCTTGTAGGTCATTGTCAGGATTTTGGCTTTGACTCTACATGAGAAGGAAGCCCTTGGAGGGTTTTGCACAGAGAAATGATAATGATCTGGCTTATATTTAAAATGAATTCCTCTGACTTCTCCTTCACAGTGGTGATGGAAGATTAAACATGAGGTTTCTGACACACAACAGGGGCTCAATAAATGTGCCTGTCATCCTTAAGAACAGGTGGAGTGCACCCTTGGTTTGCATTTGAGGTCATTGTGCAACTTGGCTACCATCCCATCCTAGGAATATATAGTTACGTTTTTGTGACTCAGGCCTAAATGAGGACCCAAGAATTTTAAGAGCTGGAAGGGGCTTTCAGGTGAGCGGAGCCTAAACCATTTATTTGAGAGAAAAATACTGAGCCTAGGGAGGTGAAGTAACCTGGACAAAGTCTCCCCCTGCGTCAGTGGCAGTGCTAGGGTTAATCTCTGTAGACCTACTCTTTGTGAAGGGAAGTCTTTGATGGTGACCTAGTTTGTGCTGCTGCCTTATGTGTGTGGGTTTTTTTTTTTTAATTAAAAAGAGAGATAAAATTCAGAGACAAGAAGAAAGTGCTCAAGGCTGGATGGGCTTTTGCACAAATAAAGGATTTGACTGGAAAATTAGTCGTAAAATAATAATCATCAAAAGATGGAAGCCGGGAAGCCAGATTGCCAAGTCAGCACCATAGTAGATCCTTTCTGAAGTAGTGGAGCTACCATGTTGTTTCTGCAGAAGGGGCAGAAGGAATGGTTGCTGTGAGACCCACCTACAGCCGCTTTGTGTTCTTGGGTTTGAGTGATGTTTTTCTGATGGGTGAGTCCCATTCTTAGATGGGAAACGAAGGCAGAGATAACCTTGAATTTGACCCCACTGACTGATGATGTTCATTGTGGTGTAGACAGAGCCTGGATGTAGGGCCCCGGGATCTGGGCTTTATTGGGTCACCACTGTCTGGTTTTGTCACCTTGGTCAAGTTATGAAAAGTTCTGATACTTCCATTTCTTCACTTCTAGACCAGGGTCAGTATTTCCTCCATTTTCCCAGGGTGATCCAAAGAGAAAAACACTTTATCTCCCAGTTTCTTGGCTCAGTACTTTGAATTGAATAGGTGCCTGATGTACATTTGTTGAAGGAATGAATATTTATAGAGAAAAATGAGGTGACGTATGGGAAACATTAAAGTAGAGCATGAAGGATTTTGTAAGAATCTCTGAATATTGGTGGGTGAACTCCTGGTCTCTGGTGAGTTGGTGGGTCCTAGATTGAGAGGTTCCTTTTGTCCATCCACCTGCCACAGGCCACACTGTATGGAAACTTTCCAAGTGGGAGAGTTTCTCTTCTGTGCCTTGTGAGACTTGCAGAGGGGTGGTTCAGGTATCCGCATCTGGGGCACATTTCATTGCCAGGGCCTGATACTGGGGCCTTTCCTGACTCCCATGGGCAGTGGTAGGAGTAAGCATTCTCCCAGGGCTTGGGGACCTGCCCCAGTTCAGGCAGGACCACAGAAGACACAGTCCCTGCTCAGGGTGACTTCCTCAGGCCCTCAAAGGAAGCTTTGAAGTCTGTAGACCTGGGATTGAATCTTGGCTCTGTCAGTTGCTATTATGTGTTCTCGGGCAAGTTGCTAAAAACCTGCCTCAGTTTTTTTCATATGTAAAGTGGGATTATTATAAGCAACAAAATAAAAAATAGATAAATTGGACTTCATAAAAATTAAAAACTTTTGTGGATACTATCAAGAAAGTGAAAAGACAGCCTACAGAATGGGAGAAAATATTTTCAAATCATGTATCTGATAAAGGACTTGTATTTAGAATACATAAAGAACTCTTACAACTCAATAATAAAAAGGCAAATAACCCAATTAAAAATGTGCAAAGGATCTGAATAGACATTTCGCCAAAGAAGATGTACAAATGGCCAATAAGTACATGAAAAGATGCTTAACATCATTAGCTATTAGGGCAATGCCAAGCAAAACCACAATGATATACCACGTTATAACGGTAGGATGACCATAATCGAAAAAGACAAGTGTTGGTGAGGATGTGGAGAAATTGGAACCCTCATACACAGATATTGAGAATGTAAAATTGTGCAGCCACTTTGGAAAAACAGTTTGGCAGTTCCTTAAAAAGTTAAACATGAGTTACCATATGATTCTGCAATTCCACTCTTATGTATACACAAGAGAAATGAAAACGTGTCCACACAAAAGCTTATACACAGATGTTCATAGCAGCATTATTCTTTCTTTCTTTCTTTCTTTCTTTGCGGTACGCGGGCCTCTCACTGTTGTGGCTTCTCCTGTTGCGGAGCACAGGCTCCGGACGCGCAGGCTCAGTGGCCATGGCTCACAGGCCTAGCCGCTCCGTGGCATGTGGGATCTTCCCAGACCGGGGCACGAACCCGCATCCCCTGCATCGGCAGGCAGACTTTCAACCACTGCACCACCAGGGAAGCCCCACAGCATTATTCTTAATAGCCAAAAGGTGGAAACAAACCAAATGGCCATCGACTGATGACTGATAAACAAAATGTGGTATGTTTATGCAATGAAGTATTATTCAGCAATAAAATGAATGAAGTACTGATACATGCTGTAGCATGGTGAACCTTGAAAACATCATGCTAGGTTAAAGAAGCTAGTCACAAAAGATCACATATTGTATGCGTCCATTTATATGAAACATCCAGAATAGGCAAATGTATAGAGATAGGAAGTAGATAAGTGGTTGTCTCCAGGGGAATGGAAGGGTGGGTGGAGTGAAAACTAAAAGGTGTGGGGTTTTTGGGGAGAGGTAATGAAAACGTTCTAAAATTGGTAGTGGTGACGGTTGCACAACTCTGAGAATATACTAAAAACCATTGAATTGTGTACTTTAACGGGTCAATCGTAAAGTATGTGAATTGTATCTCAACAAAGCTGTTAACCAAAGAAAAATGGAGTTAATAGGTCTACCTCTCAGTTTCCTTGTGAGGGTCAGTGAGATAATGCACAGCATCTGGTATGTAATGAGCTCCCAGAATATGCTAATTATTTTATTATTAACATTATATAGGAGGGAATTCCCTGGCGGTCCAGTGGTTAGGGCTCTGCACTTTCACTGCAGGGGGCACGGGTTCGATCCCTGGTCGGGGAACTAAGATCCCACAAGCCACACGGCTCAGCCAAGAAAAGAAAAATTATATAGGAGATAAGGGACAAAGTAGCTAGCACAGTTCTTGACAAAGAGTTGGTGGCTGCAGTGTTAGTGCCCATCCTGTTCTTTGTACAGGCAAATCTGAGAGGTGCAGAGAGACTCCCACTGAATCCAGGTCTCTGGTCAGCACATGCCTTTAGATCTTTACACCTCCAGTTTGGAGACCTCTCGTGGTAAGCAGCCAGGGGAAAGATTGGTTTGGGCCCCATTACAGGGTTATTAAAACCACAGACCTTTACGTTTCTCTGGAGAAACTCGAAGGGGCATTTGTGGGCTAGGGACCAGTCTGTCAACCTGTCCCTGTTTCACCTCCTCTTGTCCCCGTTCCTCACTCAGTTAGGGACTCAGCAATTTCTTTTCTTTTTCTGGGATTACTCAGTAAGGAGCTGAATTATTGTTTTTATTAATGGGACTCCCTGAGCATTTTCAATTTGAATCCTTCCCTGTAGCCTAAGTCTCCCCGCCCCAATTTCTCTTTGTAATGCGGATTAGCTACTTGGAAGGATATTTTACATTATTTTGCTCCCAGGAGGGATGGAGAAGACAGGGCTGATATGGGGGTTGTGTGGGAGGCTTGTACAAAGGTGCTAGTTTTAGTGATTTTAATTCTACCCCCCACCTCTGGTCCAGGACAGAGCTGTCATTCGCCCTCCTTCTCCTCCAGCCTCTCTCCCCTCTGTCCCACACACCCCATGTGGGTGTGGTAAGAGGGATTTATGGGGCTGAGGGGGAAATGCACCACGTGGATTCCTTTATTTCCCCACTGTAAGGTCTAGTACACACAGGGAGTTTCAGGGTCCCGGTTTCACATGGGACATGTGTGAAGGAGAGGGAGAGAGATTGAGTCTAGTGGATGCTGGTTGTTCTCTGGGGTAGCTTCAGCCACAAATGAGCTGCCTCACCCACAGCCTTACCCCTCCCAGGGGTGGTCTGCATCCAACGACTGCTCACTGTTGGGAGGGAGGTGTAAGGGCTCGGCCCCTTCCTCAGAGTGGGACAAATCTGAAGAGCCATCTTAGCTCCATCACTCGCTGTGGGATCTGCTGAGGCTTTTGCTATGACTATATCACAGTTCAATTCCTCCCTCCACCCAATCCTGCTTCCTTCACTCCTGAGATAGACACAAGCAGCCTCTGACATCCAGGAGCTGGCCTTACACTTAACCTAGGCCCGTTAGACATAAACCCTCTTACAGAACACTGGATGAGGCCAGTCAGTGACCATGATCAAAGGCACAAAACAAGACCACTCTGTAATCTCATCTAAGCAAAGACAAAAGCATGATCACTGTGCAAACCACAAAAATAACAAACATCCTCCTTTACTGACTAATGTGAGTGATGCTGCTTCTTTTCCCAACTACGGCTTTAGCCTCACTTTGGTCTCTCTCCTTCTAGATTAGATTTATTAAGCCATCTGAACATAGAATATAATCACAGATGCGTATGAAGCATAGAAGAACCCTTGTTTCCTAATAGCAGCCAATTCAGAGCAAAATTGAACCATCTCCTAAATCACCTAAAATGAGTCCAAATCCTTTAGGTCCTCTTTAACATCCCCTTACTGAGATGTCCTACAAGTCCTCATGATGTTCCTCACTGCAGCAAGCAGTAACGCCAACTTGCTCACCTGTGGAGGTGTTCCTTGGGGTCTTTGGCTGGAGGCATTGATGCTCTTCCATGGGTGTCGACCCCCAGGAAACTCCTAGGAAACTTTCTGCACATGAACCTCCATCTACCTAAATCCACCTGAGAAAGTTAGTGCCAGGAGTGGCCCAAGAGGCAGCACCTAAAATGATCTTGGAACTGAAGGGCAGAAAAATCTGAATATCAAGGCCAGTTTGCTTCTCCAAGATCATAACCATGACTGGGAAGGAGTGGGATCCCCGGACTTGCGATGGGAACATCTGGGTCAGTGCACCTGAATATCATCAATCTTCAGATCCCTCTGGTCCTTTGGGCCTGCAGATGGCCTGATCTTCCCTATTAAAGGCCACTCACCTCCTCTGCTCTGCCCTTGCTGGAGGATGATGCAGAGGCCTTGGACAACATACACTGCCCTTAGACTCCAGCCCCACCTCTCCTCTGGTCGTCAGACAAATTACTGGGGTAAAGTCAACACATAACTTGGCTGGAGGAAGTGCTGGGTCTGCTATAAAAGGGAAGGGACTTTATACCCTAGTTGTTGCAGGACCCAGACAGTGTGTTCCAGCAAGAGTGAGTGAATATGTACAGGATCCCTTACAGTGCAAGAGGGATAGGAGGCACTCATTCTCCCAGCTGCTGGGAGTGTTGGCAGCTGATAGCTCTCAGCTGAGTCCTCCAACAGTTTCCCTCAGCTGAAGAGGGCTACTAAGACCAAGATTACACCTCCTTCCCAACATAGGCTTCATTCAACAACTGACAATGGTCTGGGGAGGATAAAATTCCAGCCCCCTCTCCTCAAAGTGGGATGACTGGAGGGCCATTCCAACTCCAGAGCTGTCTTTGGGAATCAGATGAAGCCTTTGTTGCAACTGCATTGCAATTCGTCTCCTCTGCCCATTTCTTCACCCTCTCCTCAGGGTTGATCCTGGAGGCACTCCCATAAATTTCCAGTGTGTAAATTTCTGTTTTATTTCCCCAGATAACCCAATCTTAGACAATGAGAAAGAGAATGAGAAGAAAGAAGATGTGAAAAGCAGGAATAATGGAGGAAAGGGGATGAACCCTCTGAAGATATGGGTCCCTCTCTGGAACTCCAACTGAGGCTAGATGTTTCAGCCCTCATTTCAGTGCAGAAGGCTCTGCAGGGGGTGAGAATGGCCCATTAAAGTGACATAAAAGGGCAGTTCTCCATTAACAACTAGAAGCGGGCCGGAGCTGTGGAACAAGAACAATTGGGAAAACAAGATAGGTTAGTTGGACATGAAAAATAGTATTGTTGAGATAAAACTCAATATAAGGTTTGAAAGGTAAAGTTGAAGAAAATTCTCAGAAAGTAAAAAAAGAAAAGGACAAGAAAAATAAGAGAAAAAAAGAAGAGACCAAGAGGAGCAATCCAGGAGGTCTAACATCTAAGTGATGGGTGCTCCAAAGCAGACAGAGGGCTGAAAATTATCAAGAAATAATGCAAGATAATATCCTAAAGCTGGAAGACCTGAATCTACTTATTGAAAGGACCTGTGAATACTAGACCAGTTGGATAGCCATATGAAAAAGAAATGAACATTAATCCTGGTCACATACCATATACAAAAATTAATTCAGGATGGATCATAGACCTAAATGTGAAAGGTAAAACAGTATAGTTTCTAGAAAGCAAAAAAACCCCAGAAGAATAGCTTCATGTCTTTGGGATGGGCAAAGATTTATTAAATAGAATACAAAAACCACTAATTATAAAAGAAAAATCACTAAATTTAGGCCCTATTAAAATTAAGAACTTCTCTTCAGTAGAGATGACATTAAGAGAGTGAAAATACAAGCCAAAGACTTGGAGAAGTATTTGTAATACATAAACCCAGCACAGAAGGTATATCTAGACTGTATATAGAAATCCCACAAACTCATAAAGAAACTGTAAAAATGAGCAAAAGATTTACAAAATAAGTCAATAAAATAAAATGTCAATAAAGAAGTACAAAATGGTCAATAAACACACTCAAAGATGCTCAATATTATTGTCATCAGGAAATGCTAATTAAAACCACAATAAAATACCACTATACCCCTACTTGAATGGCAAAAATAAAAGGTCTGAAAGTACTGATGAGAATGTGGAGCAACTGGAACTCTCAGACATTGCTGCTGGTAGTTTAAATTTGTACAACCACCTTGAAAAACTGTTTGGCAGCATCTACAAAAGCTAAATTATATGCCTACCCTGTGATCCAACAATTCTACTTCTAAATGTAGACTGAAGGGATGTGAATACTTATTTCCACTAAAAAAACATACACAAGAATGTTACAGAAACATTGTTCATAGTAGCTTAAAACTGGGGACGGTTCCAAAGGTCCATTGCTGTTTGTATAAATAAATTGTGGTATACGCAAATGGAATATTATGCAGCAGTGAAAAAGAACCAATAAACTCTACATGGAACAACATGGGTGAATGTCAAAGACATAATGTTAAGCAAAATAAGCTAGGCACAGAAGGATACATACTGTAAAAGTTCATTCATATGAAGCTGGTGAAACTAGTCCATGGTGATAGAGGAGAGAATAGGGGCTACTCTTGGAAAGCTGTCAAGCAGGAGGAGGCATGAATGAATTCATTAGATACTGGAAATGTTTGTATCTTGATATATATTTCTGTAGTTTACAATATGTAAGTTACAAAACTACATGTAAATTCCAACTTAAACAAATAAGAAACGGCCCACTGAGTGCCCAACACAATAAATGAAAAAAGTCCACACCAATTTTGCCCATCATTGTGAGTCAGAAGAACGACAGGAGAAAGGAATATTCTAAAGATTGCCAAGAGGGAAATCAGGTCACTTACAAAGCAGCAAGAATCAGACTGGCTTCAAACTCTCATCAGCAACATCGGATACTTTATAATTCTGAAAGAAATGATTTTCAATACAGGATTTCTGTATCCAGCCAACCCATCACGCAAGTTGCAAGGACTCATAAAATTTATCTCCTGTAAATCCTTTTTAAGAAAGCGACTTGAGGGTGTATTACAATAAATGAGGGAGTAATCCAGGAAAAGGGGAAAATTGGGAAGACAAGAAGCTGTAGTATATAGAATTCAGAAGAGCAGGGATGAGTTCCAGGGTAAGAGCTGTGCACAGGCCTGGAGAGCAACAATTCCAGATTGAACCAAGAGGACCAAAGGTCCCAGCAGGCAGGGGTGGCGGTAGTGGTGGAAGTCCCTAATGAAAAGGGGCACTAGACAGAATACGCTTTATTAAGACTTCTAGGACAAAAGAATAAAGAAAGACAACTTGAAACTTATAAGCGCACACGCGCGCGTGCACGCACACACACACACACACACACACACACACAGCTATATCTGAAAGAGAACTGTAATTATAGTACACTACTTGGCTCTGCAATGAGTAGTCTTTACCTATGCACAATAATGTGCCTAGTGAATTTTTAGCAATTTTCATTTCTTAGAATTAATCCAAAAGGCTTATTATGGTTATAGAATAAATGTAAATATTATCAACTTTACCAACATCAAAGTATAAGTATGGATGACAGAAGTTAGGAGGAAGAAGTGGGAGAAGTGAGGTGAAGGGAAGGATAGGAGTATTAATACCCTCTTTTTACAAAGTGCAGATTCTTTTTGCAAAGTGCAACCCTAGAGGGTAGAAGATCACAGAGAACCAATGGAAGAACTAAAAATAGAGCGAGATATGGCAGGAGGGGGTGGAGGTGGTGCAAGAGAGGCAAATCCTTGTCTATTACAGTAGTAAGTCAATAGATTGTGTCTAAAACTGATGCATGAAGAAATATCAAGAGAAGCATATTATTTAGAAAGATGAAGGTAAATGTAAGAAGAGACGTTTTAAAAAGTTAGACGTGGCGGCCTAGGGGGAACAGATCTGGAAGTAGGAAGTAGTTTAGCAGGATACTGTATTTAACCTTGTGCATATATTATTTTGAATAAAACAGTTTTTTGGCATTTTTTTTCTTTTTTGTTTTGTGTTGAGGAAGATAGACATGGATCAGATCAAAGAGGAGATTATAAAAGCCTTTCTCTTTTTCTAAGGATCATCATGGTACCAAGGAACCCTGTGACAGACCCCACCTGGGAAAGGACTTGAAGTCATGCTTTGACATCTGGGGACTGGACTCATTCAGTTTTTATAGGGGCAGGGATTTGAGGACATTGAAATGTCACTAATTTTCTTGCCAAGGCTTCTCTGTGATAAACTTCATCCCGCCCTTCTTCTCCCTCAAAAATACAATTTTCAATAAATAGGAAGCTCATAAATAATACGGGGCACCGCAGCTCCTAATGAAACAGTGACAAATGTTATATCTTCATGGGATCAGGAGAAATAACAAAGGGGAGCATGGGGAGGGGCCTGGAGCCCCCTGAGCTTGTGAGATTTTATTAAAAATCCTTTAAGTTTCATGCAACCCATTAAAGCAATTCTTTTGCAAGATAATTAAACATCATTCACAGACGTCACTGCATTATTAGGATGCAGAGTCTAAGCTTCTGCAGGTGAAGGGTGGGCTTCGAATCTGGCCAAGAGAAAACGGGCTGGCCTGGGTCCTCACCTTGGTCCCCTGCTGGATAACTGTATGGCCTGGGGGAGTTCCTGTTACCACCTGGGCCTCAGTCTCTTTATCTGTAAAATGGGAGAGTTGGACTGGGTCTGTGTTCCTAATCTGTTTGGGATGGTAGACAGATTTTTCTCCCTCCACAAAATGCACAGCCACACATACAATTTTGTAAATAATTTCAGAGGGCTCATGGCTCCCTGATGCCCATCTGTGATCCTCTAAAGTCATTTCAGCGTGGGTACTCCAGGATTCTATTCTTTTTCTTCTCTATGGTTACAGCCTACAGCAACTGGCTATGGTTTTCATCAGACAGTTGTTTTAACAGCATGAAGCAGAGCTCTTCAAGAAAGTCCTTGCTCTCCATAGGTACCACCTTTCACTAAGCACTGGCTGATGTTACATGCAAGCTCCCCTGACTTGCGAACATCTGATTTGGGAAGGTCCTGTATGATCAGCCAGCTGGCCAGTGCTGTACTCAGTACTGGTTCCCTTCAGATCCTCTTAGAGGAGACCAGCTCCTTGGGACTCCAAATCCCAGAGGTTCTAGCCTGCCTCCTGAAGCCGTGATGTGAAGGGGAGCTCTGTGTGGCTCACTCTCAAGGTTCCTAGTTCAACATCTGCAGGTTGCCCCAAACTCTCCCTGTTACACTGCTGCTGGAAGCCAATTCAGCAAATGATTTCCTCTACTTCGCAAGCAAATCTTCCCTCCCCCACCCAGACTGGGAAGGCCTATGTACCTTGTCTGCTGTCCCTGCCTGGTGTCCAGGTCCACCTATTTTCCTGTGTGTGCCTGGCTGCTCATCAGCCTGACATGCCTCTCCTGGCCCCCCAGTCTATCAATAGCAATTAGAAGAGTAATAACTACCATTTCTCGAGCACCTTCTATGTGCTTGATGCCAAGCGTAGTATCCCCATCCCCATGGTTATAGAGGAGAAAACTGACACTCAGAGAGGTTAAGGAATGTGGCCAAGGACACACAGCTAGCAATGGCTATGGTAGGCAGACTTATAAGATGGCCTTCAGTGATCTTTACTTCCTGGTATTCACACCCTTGTGTAATCTTCTCCCCTTTAGTGTGGGCTGGAACAAGTGACTTGAGTCTAATAAAGAGAATGTGATAAAGGTAATAGGATGTCACTTTTATGATTAGGTTTACCAAAGTTTGTGACTTCCTTCTTGCTAGCAGACTCCATTTATTGCCCTCTGGCTTGTATGCTTTGGTGAAGCAAGATGCCAGGTGGGAGAGGCCGATGAAGCAAGGAACTTAGGCCCTCATTGCAACAGGCTGCAAGAAACTCAGTCCTACCACGTGAGTGAGCTTGGAAGCGAATTCTTCCCCAATCAAACCATCAGATGAGACTGCAGGCCCTGGACTGACACCTTGATTGTAGCCTTGTGAGAAACCATGGTTTGCAGAGGACCCAGCTAATCTGTACCCAGACTCCTGACTTGCAGAAGACGTGAGACAATGAATAAGCGCTGTTTTAAGCTGCTAAGTTTTAGGGTAATTGTTGCACAGCAATAGATAACTAACATGATGATCAAGCTAGGATTTGAAGCCAGGTCTGTTTGTTAACATTCTGGGTTGATTCTGCTGCACCAGGCTGCCTTTCTCTACCTCTGTCCTTTAGCCCCGGTGTGGAGGAGCTACTGGCAATTTGCGGGCCCTGTAGCACCTCAGCGTCCAGCTCCAGGGCTCACATATGCAGTGGGGGTTGCAGGGGACAGCTACATAGCTCAGCCTGGAGGCTGGTGAGAGAGCATTGGACCAGGAGACAGGCTATCCACTTCTCACCTGAGCTTTAGCCTAATGAGGCTTATGACTCTTCAGGCCTCCATTTCTCTGTGTCAGCAAGGTTGTTGGATGAGAACATCATTAAGGTTCATTCCCACTGGTTCTTCTGAGTTAAAGTTGGATCCTCAGGCTACAGGAGGCCCTTCTAGGTAGGCCCAGCTCCAGGATGAGTGTGACATCGCCTGGAGGGGCGTGAGATTTTGACAGAGGTTGTGGGAAGCTGCCCTGCTTGTTTCTGGGGAGGGCAGTTGTGCTTGAGCCCCTGGTGGGGTCCTGCCTTGGTCCCTGAAATTCCTATCTAACCACCATTTCCTGGAGGTCTTTCAGTGACCTTTGGGTTGGGGGAAGCCCACCAGAGTGGAGGCTTTGTTCCCAGAGCAAAGGGCAGGGGCAGTGGGACTGTGAGCGTGTGTTGAGAAGGGTGCTAACTCACTGGGCTTCAATAGGGAGCATTTATTATGTGCAGGGGGATGTGATAAATGGGGGCCCATCCTCCCTCTGTCTTAGTTCATTTCCCTGGCCCTGGGGTGATTTATGCAGTTGCATTTATTGTCCTGCGAGGCTAAAACAGAAAAGTTATCCAACTTCTTTCTTCCTCTTCTTCCCTTGCCCTTTTCCATTTCTAGGCAGGGGCAGGGGTGAGAGGAGGTTTTTACCCTCTTCTATAAATTATAGCTGTGGACATGAAAAGATGCTCAGCATCACTAATTATTAGAGAAATGTAAATCAAAACTACAACGAGGGGCTTCCCTGGTGGCGCGGTGGTTGAGAGTCCGCCTGCCGATGCAGGGGACGTGGGTTTGTGCCCCGGTCTGGGAAGATCCCACATGCCGCGGAGCGGCTGGGCCCGTGAGCCATGGCCGCTGAGCCTGCGCGTCCGGAGCCTGTGATCTGCAACGGGAGGGGCCGCAGCAGTGAGAGGCCTGCGTACCGCAAAAAAAAAAAACCAAAAAAAAAACCAAACTACAATGAGGTATCATCTCACGCCGGTCAGAATGGCCATTATCCAAAAATCTAGAAACAATAAATGCTGGAAAGCATGTGGTGAAAAGGGAACCCTCCTGCACTGTTGGTGGGAAAGTAGATTGATACAACCACTATGGAAAACAGTATGGAGGTTCCTTAAAAAACTAAAAATAGGACTACCATATGACCCAGCAATCCCACTACTGGGCATATACCCTGAGAAAACCATAATTCAAAAAGAATCATGTACCACAATGTTCACTGCAGCACTATTTACAATACCCAGGACATGGAAGCAACCTAAATGCCCACTGACAGATGAATGGATAAAGAAGATGTGGCACATATATACAATGGAATATTACTCAGCCATAAAAACAAATGAAATTGAGTTATTTGTAGTGAGGTAGATGGACCTAGAGTCTGTCATACAGAGTGAAGTAAGTCAGAAAGAGAAAAACAAATGCCGTATGCTAACGCATATTTATGGAATCTAAAAAAAAATTGGTACTGATGAATCTAGTTGCAGGGCAGGAATAAAGAGGTAGACATAGAAAATGGACTTGAGGACATGGGGTGGGAGGGCGAAGCTGGGATGAAGTGAGAGTGGCATGGACATATATACACTACTGAATGTAATATAGCTGGCTGGTGGGAAGCAGCAGCATAGCACAGGGAGATCAGCTCGGTGCTTTGCGATGACCTAGAGGGGTGGGATAGGGAGGGTGGGAGGGAGGCTCAAGAGGGAGGGATATGCATATGGCTGATTTGCTTTGTTGTGCAACAGAAACTAACACAGCATTATGAAGCAATTATATTCCAATAAAGATCCATTAAAAACAAAAATTATAGCTGTGGATACTCACACAGCCTTCTCTGCTTTCTTTGAACTGCATAGAGTCCCTGGGGTTCAGAGAAACCTCCTTTAATGCTCCAAGGAGGCAGAAAAGCAGAGAGCTTAAGAGTGTAGGCTTGGAGGCAGACCACTGTGTTTGAATCCTGGCTCCACCACTTACTAGCTGTGTGACCTCAGGGAAATCCCTTAACTTCTCTGAACCTCAGTTCTGTAGAATGAGGACAATAGTACCTTATCTCACAGAGTCGTTGTTAGTACTGAATGTGACAGAGCATGTAAAGGGCTCAGCATAGTGCTGGCACATAGTAGGCAGGCAGTAAATGCTAGTGATGATGTCTATTCACAGTCCTGAGATGTCACTAGCCTTAAGTCTGCTGACCTTGAACTCTGATTCTTCAAGGAGCTGTCAGTTGCCTGTCTGTCAAGTTCTGTTACTCTTTTGAAGGTGGCACTTTGGTTCTAATTTAACCTTGTTTTCCTGCTGCTTCTTGAATGGGTCCTTCAGTCTTGTCTTGGAGGCAGCAGAGGTGGGAGGCTGAGGAGGAGGGGGAGAGAGAAGAGAGTATGATGCTGGAACCCAGAGGCAGGAGGCCTGGCTTCTGAAGCCCATCTTTGCATATCTCTTTATAATTCACCAATAGTTTTCACTTTCTTCACCTCCTTTTCTCCCCCATCTGTAGAATGGAGGTTATCAACATGTGTGAAGTTTTATTTTCACTTTACAGAAGAGAAAAAGTATGACTTAGAGAGGTAAAGTTGGTTGCTCAGAGTGACACAGCTAGAAAGAAGTAGAGCTGAATTCTAATCCTGATGTGTAGGCCCCTATTTAGGGCCTTTACCATTTTCCCAGGGCTGCTGGTGACCCTGGGTGAGTTCTTCTCTCTGGCCCTCAGTTCTCTTGCCTGGAAATGAGGTGCTGGCCCTAGACCATCCCTGAAGCCCCTTCAAGCCTGGGCTTCTTGTCCCCAGGTGGAGCCCAGGTCTTTCTGGTCCTCAGATGGAAGGAGGAAACTTCTCAAAGTCTCTGGCTCAGTTGTTGATGGAAGACTTCTGCCTCAGCTTCACTGTGCCTTTGGAGTCTTGGGCCCTGGAAGCTGAGTGTCGTACTTAGTTATTCAGAAACCCGTATATCCTCTGTAAGCAAGAAATCTACTTCGACAGGCAAGAAATGCCACAAATTGTTTCTTGCTCTTTGCTTCAATTCTGGAGTGGGAAGCAGGGGTTGGGAGTCGTCTCTGGCTGCCCGAGGTAAGTTCATGTTCACTTTTGGGTATGAACACTCCTATCTTATCCAGCTGTGTTAGGGCCAGGGTGGCCCATGGGTCAGGGGCAGGGGAGGCAGTCCCATGGCCCAGGTCCCCATTCTCCCCATAGATCTGCTGAGGAGCTTTTGGAGATCAGTTATCCTCTTCGAGCTTCAGCTTTCTCATCTGAAAAATGGGTTCACATACACTCTGCCCTGTAAGGACAGTGAGGTTGTGAAGATCACTCAGGACCTGAGAGAGTTCCTGAATTCAAGGAGTTAAAGAATGTTAGTGATGGGATTCATCTGGTCCCTCTTCTGACCTGGGGCTTGGCAGGGTGGGAGGGAGGAAAGCTGCAGGAGAATGGACAGAGATGCTCTTGTTTCAGAAGTTTTCAGAGAAGCAGGATGCTCAGCCACCCCTCCTATGATTCCTGAGATTTCTTCTTGCATGGGCTCTTGGGGAGATTCTACATCATCTTAGTATGGGGTCTTTGGGTCAAGATGGTAGGCAGTTGCTTTTGACTCACCAGGCCAGACAGAAAGTGAGGAGAAAACCAAGTGCTTACTATGTGTTGGTCACTGGGCTGTGGACTTTCCTGAGTTCTTTATTCTCTTTCGGCCACTTTGTGTGGCACGGATTATTTTGCCCATTTTACAGATGAAAAGACTGAGGCTTAGCAAAATTGTCACTTGCATTAGGTCACATAGTGGCAAATAGCAGAGCAAGGATTTGATCGGAGGTACATGTGTCCCCTAGCTCCCTTTCCTGTCAAATTGTGGAGCATTGTCAGGAAAGTCGGCTTTCCAGGTGGAAAATAACTTGAATGGCATCCCAGAGCCCTGGCTCTCTGCACTGATGCAGCTCAGTCAGAGTCAGCTGTTGGTCCTTGGTCAGTCATCCTTGTCTTGGTTCCTTGTCTCTATGGTTGGACATGGGCCAGGTCATTGGTCTTGGAGTCAGAACTCTAAGAGGAGGGAAGAGCGCCCCTGGTGGTGGTAGTGTGTGGGCACCATGCAGCCTCTCACCATCATGAATACCTCTACTATACCCCTGCCTCTCCTTCCACCAGGCCAGTGGACTCCTGGCCACATGAGGCTGCTGGTCCAAAGAATTTCTCAAGCTGGGGTCATGGCACCACTCACTAACCAATTATTAATTCAGTCACTTAGGCATACGTTTGACCAGCATGTAGTAAGCCTGACTAAGTCAGGCTCTAGGCTCAGCTCTGGGCTGTGTGTGTGTGTGTGTGTGTGTATGTACATGCATACACTAAGATGTGCCAGAGACTCAGTCTCCCAGGGAGGCAGCCTTGCTCTAGGGGCTGGGGTAGCAGCCTGAACTGGACAGAGCAAGGAAGGCATGATTAGTTCTTCAGTAGGAGTGGTGCAGAGGGGTTATCAGAGAAGCCAGCCCTCCCCTCACTGCAAAGCCTGCCTGGGGGGGATTTATTTAAAATGCAGTAGGTCTACCTACTGTAGACCACGCCCTGCCTTAGGCACTGAGTGAGGATTCAAAGATAATTCAGACCCTGTGGTCTCTACGTTTGGGTGGTCAGGCCCCCTCCCGCTGAGACATCAGCAAGGTATCTATCCTTCCTGTTGGAGGAGATACTTTCCAACCCATCCTTTGCTATGTGGACTAAGGTGGAATGTGCTTACTGTCTGGGGCTGGGGGATATTTCAGATGGGGCAAGACCAAGACAGGGAGAGCAGTTAGGTGACTACTGTGTTTGTCCAGGCAAGCAGTGACAGGGGTCCAGAGAGGCAGGTGCTGCCGATGCTCTGCCCGTGCCCAATGTGCGGGGATCCAGTGGCTGTCAACTCCAGCTTGCAACCTGGGACTCTGCCCCAGGGCTTTCTCTGGCTCCTGGAACTGCTCAGCCATCTCAGCAGGGCCAGAGAACACTCTCTACTAATCACTCAGAGTGAACTCACTCACTGGGCGGGATTACCCTGAGGTGTGCTCTACATTGTCTCCAGACACCCCTCCCCACCCCCAGTTGCCCTCTGTGGTAACCTGCTCATAACACATTCTGTATTGACTTCCTTCCTCCCCTGTTTCCCAGCCCCACCCTCCTACTGATGCTCCTAAATAAACATCTTGCCCTCAAATCCTTGTCCCAAGATCTGCTTCAGCGGAGCCTGACCTAAGACACACGGCCATGGAGACAGTGGGGCTTGTAGTCAGATAGATCACAATGTGACCTTGGGCAAGATGCTCAGCCCTCTGAGCATCAGTGCCCTCCCCTGAGAGCTGGGGGTGGTGATAATGCCATGAGGGGTTTTGAGAATTCAATGATCGAGTGCTCCTGACCCACGGAAGATGCAGAATAAATGGGAGCTATTATGATTGTTATCTAATTGTGAAAAATTGGAACAATCTAGATGTCCAGTTATTAGCACAGTGTCAGTTGGGCTGGAAAGGGGGTGGTGGAAGGGGAGGGTGGGTGGGAAGCTCTTGAGACAAGTCAGGTCCAGATGTGAGAGTGGAGGAGGAGGAGAGCTGCCTGGGCTGTTGGTTTCACATTGGTTTCGGGCCCCACAGATCTCTGGGGGGAGTTTGGCTCCAGGAGGGATGTTCCTGATTTTTCAGAAGTGGTGATGAGGCTGGTGGGGGACCTGTGGTGCCGCACTGGCTGATAGTCCCTGAGGAATTTCCCTTTACGTCGTGAGCATTCCTAGTTTCAGGGTTCTGGTTCCCTGAGTCCACCTGCCACGGACCTGAACCCCACCACCCAGTCATGGAGCCTCATCTGATTGTCTTTCACCCCACCCGCTTTTGTGCCCAACCTTCACTGGAAAGTATTTATTACATATCAGTGTGATAAATGAAAAGTCATATTTTACTGTGAATTATCCCCAGCCCATGCGAAGCACAGATCTATAGCCTGGAGAGTTATTAAGTGCTTACTACAGGAATGCTATAAAATCCTCATCATTTTCCCCACCAGCCTCTCCCACGAGGGAATGGGGAGAAAAGGGGACTGAGGAGAGAAGGGGCAGCTGCTTCAGTGGTGGGAGGGGGATAGGGAAGCATGCCTGGGCGGACCAGTTGGATTGCTCTGCTCAGAGAAGCCACCCTGGGGTGGGATCCTGGGGTTCCTGGCTTCCTGTGTTTGGCTGTGACCTTGGGTAAGGTTCTGGGAGGCCTCAGTTTCTCTATCTATAGACAGCAGCCATGGGCAGCAATGGTTTTGGAAGCTGTAAGCCACAAGCTATATCTGATAATGGCTGATAACATAAAGTTTAGTACTGTAATGAAATAAAGCCTACAACAAAGTGAATCTGACTCACATTTCACGGAGCTGCTGAATTAATTGTACGGTGTCGAGAGCCCATACAGTTTAGTTTTTTCTCTGATTGGGAGCCCCCATGTATGAACCAGGATTGCAGCAGGAAACAGATGGCACCCTCTCATTAGGATAATTCCAGGAAGGTATTAATAAAGGCACAATTTACAAAGGTGTGGGCAGGGTGTAGGGAAGCCACAAGGGATAGAGCAGTGCCTCAGGGCTAGGAACAGCTATTCCCTGGCTATACCCCTCCCTTGGGCTGCGAGAACGGGGAGAACGGAGCAGAAATCAGAAGCGAGAGGTAGCCGGGTGTGTGGTGCATGTTGCTCCATGGGGAGCTGTGACCTTCTGTCTTGAGGTCCTCAGGCCCAAGGTGGCCTTGCAGGGAGGCAGTGTGGGAAACAAGTACTTGTCCCCTCTCCTATGTCCTGCCAGGGCTCCCATTGGCCAGACCCAACCAGGAGGCAGAGGGAGTCAGGCGGTGATGGGGTCCATGCTGGAATGAGGGCAGGGTGAGGATGGAGAGTGGATCTGAGCGGAGAGCGGAAGGGACCCAGCCAGCCCTACATCGCAGCCAGCCGCTGCTTGAATATTTCTTTCAGGACGGGGAGCTCACGGCCTCCCTGAGGTCCCGCTGTTGGGCTGCCCTAATTACTGGGGAGTTCTTCCTTCCAGCAAACTCAAGTTGGCCTCCCTATCAGTCCTCCCCATTTAACAATGAATGCCAATAGTTACTTGGCTTTGTGTGAGAGGTAAATGGTAAACAGTGTGACTACACTAGTATCAGTTTGCTTTGCATGACCTACCACATTTTTACAGCATGTTATCTTTGCTGATTCTCCTGTATCTATAACCAACAATGATGCTGATGCTTCCACTAATTCTATGCACGACCAAAGGCTCTGGGAGGTCTGTGCTGTCACCTCAGTGCACTGGCTGAAAGACTAATAATTAGAATGAGGCTGATGTTTCAATTTGCAAAGTTCCCTGTGACCTTGTGTGAACTCCTGCTTCCCTTTATACCGGGCATGTTTTCTCCTTCTGGCCCTGAACCTGAACAGCACTTGCACAAGGTAGACCAGACATCCATCTCGACTGAAGCAGGGAAGGGGGACCATGCGTGCAGACAGATCGTCCCTCAGACCTTGTGAGGTCCTTGAGATTTGTGAGGACAAGGGAGGGGCAGGGTGTGTGCCTTCACAGTTTCTTTTTCCTGGCATCTTCTTCCGGGCTGCTGCTGCCTAAAACCCCACTTTCACTGACTCAGAGGATCTCAGGAATGAGAGGGACCTCAGAGGTCTGGCTGTTTTTCTGATGCAAAACCCTTGAGAGCAGGTCAGGAAGGTGGCCCGGTTTCTATTTGAATACCTCCAGGCACAGGAAGCTCACTACCTTCCAAGTTAGCCTATGGATGTTTTAGAAGCTCTGATTATTATGCAATCAAGGAGAGTCCTGGCTGTTTTTAGGGTTTTACTGCTAATGACAGGGGAAATAGAAGAGGGCAAAGAGAGTAACAAACACTTGACCCAGGCCGGTTACTACTGTGGCTTCTGCTCAGTCTTTCTTATCTTTTTCTCGGAGAAGAACCAGGAAGGCCAGTTCACCTTGCACTCCCTCCTCAGCCTGGAGCTCAGGCTTCCCATCAGATCAAGAGCTCCACAGGGCTCCCCTCCTGAGAGCTCTGCACTTGGTGGTGACCTGGATTAACCCTCCAGGCTGCTTCTTCCGTCACCCTGGCCCCTGCTCCGTGCCAGGCCCACTTCTCTTTCTGAGGCCTGGCTTCCTCTCAAACCTCCCTAGCTTAGCCCTTCAAATTCGCATCTCTTCTGGGACCCCCAGCTGCTCCACCCCCTCTGCTCTGTGCTCCATCAGAAAGCCATGGGCTTCCAGACCAGACCCTTCACTTCTGGGGGCTGGAAAGACCTCTGGGCTCTGAGGAGACTGGGGGGCAGAAGATGCAGGAGGCTGGGCCCCATGAGCTAGTCTTTTTAATAAGTCCTTTGCCCTGTCAAGGAAGCATGGTCTTCCTCCCCATCCCACCCCACCCCCATCCTGGTGGAGCCCTGCCACCCTCCATCCTCTGCCACCATTGCACCCAGGTGGCTGGCCCATCTCTTCTTCTGCCCACACCACCCTGCCAAAATCCTTGATGTGTTTACTGCATTTAAAAAAAAAAAAAAAAGAAACTTTAAAAATTACACAGATAATGCTTGTTATTGTAGAAGAATTAGAAAATATAGGTAAGTGTAAAGAAGATAAAAGTCATCCAAAATCTACTGCCCAGAGATAACCACTGTTGAAATTTTGGGTGTATATCCTTCCAGACTTATATAAAGATATTTTTCTCCTTCCAAGAATGGCATCATACCATACATGTTATTTTGCAACCTGCCTTTTCACATACATGAACATTTTCCCACGGCAATAAATATCCTCCCCAGCACTGTGGTTTATGTCTGCACAGTGTTCCGAGTGTGCGTGGCTCACCACTGGGGTTTTAATCCTTAGGGTGCTGGGGAGACTGCCCTCCCCTCCTCCATGTGTGGAGCGCACCCTCCTCCCTGGTCTGTTGAAAACTGCCCTGCTGCCCTCTGGCTTTCCCTCTTGCCCCATTTCTAGGAGCTCAGACAGGACTTGGTTTGGGAAGTGTTCTTATTCTCCCCACCTCCTCCCTCCCCATTTGCCACTCATCCTTCTTGCATTCATCCTCTATCAGTGCTGCTGTGCAGAGGCTGGCCTGGGTTCTGCTGCTCTCCTGGGACCGTGGTTGGTGTTTTGGCAGAGACTGGGGGCCAAGTGCTATTGGAATTTTCAGCTAATAGAATTTCTTACTCCCCCTTCCCTTAAATGTTTGCCAGTCCAAATTGCCCCTGTCTTTCAAAGGCTCAGGTCAGAAGCCACCTCCTCCAGGAAACCTTCCCTCTCCTGAATACCCACAGTATTTTGTCTTTACTCTTATCCTGGCTCTGCTACTTACTAGCTATGTGACCTTGGGCAAATTAGTGAACCTCTCTGACTCTCAGTTTCTTCATCTGTGAAACGGGGTTAATACTAGCATCTATCTCATAGGGTTTTGCCTGGTAAGCAGTAGGTGCTCCATCACTGTTAGCTGTTAGTATTATTATAAATCTTAGCTTCTCTCCTAGACTGCAGGCTCCCTGAGAGCAGAGCCTGTGTCTTTCTTAGTCATCTCTTGGTCTCACCTGTGCTTTCCATCCCCAGGACCTAATTCAGGGTGTGGAACCTACTTAGCATGAATCATTTGTTGCATACATGAATTCAAACCCAAATCCTGATTTTCAGACAAGGAAACTGAGGCTCGTAGAGGGGCCATGGCTTACCAGGGTCACAGAGCAAGTTGGTGGGGAAGCCAGGGGTCCTTTCTTTTGGGCCACTGCCCTTCGCACTGAATCTTCTCTGCCTGGCTGGCCTCCGCACTGACAGATCCTATCTTCTTTTAATAGCGGTTAGCTGTGTACGGAGCTATTTAAGAATATTCTTTCTGAAGGTTCTGGTGGCTGGAGAGCTCCTTCTAAGAGCCTGACTCTGTGGTCCCAGGAGGCTAGGCACCCCTCCCACCCCAGCATCCCCCCACTTCCATGATCCCCTCCCCTGAGTCCTCTGCAGGTATGGGAATGGGATGGAGCCCTTGCCCCTTACCCCGGCTCCAGCTCCAGGCCCTCCCCTCCGTCTCTGCACCTGTCTCCTGGCGGCTGAGGGCTATCATTAGGGGACACAATTAGGCTGCACACTTCACTACACACAGTGGTCATGAGCCAGGCAGCTGGGGGCCGGGAGCCCAGCCGGGCTGTGGGCACATCATGGCATGGCAGAGCTGGGGTGGCAGGGAGAAACTGTGCTGCCTAGCCCAGGGGTGACTGAACTTCCTGGAGGAGGCTTGAGGTGTCCCATTGCTGGCCTTCCAGGTGTCCAGCTCAGAGCTGAGGGGACCAAGGGGTGGCTGGGCTCTGAGAGCCTCCTGGGAGCAGGGCAGGTGGTGTGTAGTGGGAGAGGGGCAGTGACCTGTCGCAGCACCTTGGGCAGTGACTGCTCATCTAGTTCCTTGAAGGAGAGCCCTAGCCAGCCTGTATCCTGGGTCTCTGAGCCTGATGCCAGAGGTCCCTGTCAGTGGAGTAATCCCATGGAAAGAACGTGTGCTTTGGAGTTTGTGTCTTGGTCCTGTCATTTCCTTGCTGTGTGATCTTGGGTAGGTTATTTGGCCTCTCTGTACCCCAGTTTTCTCATCTGTACAATGGGGGTAACAATAGTATGACTTCATAGGTCTGTGGGGATTAAATGCAGTTATTCGTGTACCTAGCAAAACCTCAGCAAACCTTGCTTTTCTCTCATATCCTTTTTGCTTTTTGGTACTTCCCTTCCTTCTCAACAGAGTAAGAGCCCTTAGGGCCCAAAGGAAATCATAACTGCCAGGTTCTCAGGGCCCTGTCTACACCCTGCCTTGCCACCCTCTCCCCTGAGCCAGACCATGGTCCAAGAGTTCAAGCCCCTTTGCTTCTACTCTCTGCGGCACTTCCCCCAGGGGCCGGGCTGCTGTCTTCCTGTTCATTCTCCCACGAAATTAAAGATTCCTCCCTAAGGCAAATGCCCAGTTTGGGGAGTGTTGGCTGGCACTGGGGGGCCATGGGAAGACCAGACTAGCATCCTGAGGTGGAGAAAAGGCTCCGAGATGAGTCTTCCTAGCCAGCTCCTCTCTGTGGTATAGACCCCCAACCAAGACACACAGATGTGGTCAGCACTCAGGTGGCCAAACCCCTCCCTTTATAGATGGAGGAAGTGGAGGCTGGAGGGTGCAGTGACTTGCCCAGGGTTGAATAGCGCAGTGGTGGCTGAGCTGTGACCTGGAACTAGTTTTCCCGACTCCCAGCCTGGAGCCCCTGCTGCTTCTTCATCCAGCATCCTCTGTGTGTCTCCTGTTGGTCTCAAAACCCTGGGAGGATTGGGAAGTGGGGTCTCAGCCTTAACCTTGACCCCTTGCTTTGGGGGACTTGACTTCCAGGGCTGCGCTTAGGGTGCGGCTGGTGAGGCTGTGTACTGAAGTGGACTTGGGTTGCATGAGGCCCACCAGATTCAGGGCTGATGGCTTTTCAAAGGTGGTGGGGGATTTCTTGGGAGTTCTTAAATCCCTCATCTCCTGGAGCCTGTCAGGGGTGTAGGGAGGGGCGGGTGTTTAGGCAGGAGGGTGCTCAGTGGTTCCTAAGTCCTGTGAAGCCCGGCTGATACTGCAGAGTTTCATCTTCCGTGTCTCATTCCAGTTCAGAAAACATGAAGATGGCCCCGACCTCCTTTGCCCCTGCCCAGGCTGGGGAAGCAGAAGTTCCCAGGGGAGAGACTTAGCCAGATTCGGCACCTCCCTGACTGTGTCAGGGGCTGGGAGGGGCATGTTCTATTTCACCACCTCCATCCTGGGAGCCACTGGCCTTAACCTTGCTATGTAGCAGGCTTAGTGCAGGGATCACCCTCTAAGGAGACTTAGCAAGAAATAGAACGTTTAGCTCTGATGAACTTGTGCATTGCGGAAGCTTTGTGTTTCAGAGTTCAGTGCTGTTTTAATTTTGAATCACATATGGTGGGTAAGGGTAGGGCACCGGTATCACAATCCATTCAGTGCTTGGTGCTTCCAAAGCTCTCACTCTGACTCTGAACAGATCCATTTGAGGATCACTTGACAGCTATGGATCCTCTTTCCAGAAAATTACAAGTATGTACAAACATTTGGCAGGTACTTTCAGACTTCATAATGTCCCCTTGTTTAGAACCTTTGAGTTAGAAGGTATTGCTTCCCCTGCTTTCTAAAACAGGGTGATTGACCTGCCAAAGGGATAGAGTTGGGGAAGCATGCTTTCTGTCCTTAGGAGCGCCTGGATTGATGGGGGAGACATGTCCTGTCCTGGGGGAGATCCTTGTCTGATGGGGGAGACAATTAGCACTCTCTAAGAGTTCCTGGGCTGTTCATTGGATGAAGAGAAGTAAATGATTATGAAATGACCTAAACACATTGGGGGCTGAGAAAGGGCCCAAGTTGTAGGGCTGGGCAAGAGATGAGCATAATCTGGGCAGACTTCCTGGAGAAGGGATCGAGGCTGATTCAAAGAGAGATAAGAGGTAGGGAAGTCAAAGGGAGGTGGTGGGATGGGTGTGTGTCAGTGTGCATGGCCAGGTGTTGGTGCAAAACTGAAGCTAGCCGAGTTGCCAAAAAGGGCAAGATGCACCAACACATCTGCACTGATTTACAGGGTTCACCTTTAGGAACATCTGCTCGTTTTCTCCCCTGACAAAGGAAAAGAGTTTCAAACATAAATCCTGGAATGGCTTGGATGGATTTTTTCCACCCCCCTCTTCCTGATTGCAGGGCCTGAGGGTGTAGAAAATGCGTTGTTTTGTGTTTATCACAGCCAAGCAGAGCTTGGGGTGGCAGGCCTGACAGCTTGGTCATGTGGAGGTGATATACGGAGGTTTGGGAGAGGGCCCCGGAGAGGAAACTTGGCATTCGTCCTAAAAACACAAAGTCACACTCTTTATTTCTTATATCTTTATTTGCTGCACGGGGATAGCGTGCTTGCAGCTTGCTCCGCTGTAGGGACATGAAGCATGGGCACGGGGAGAGAGGGAGGCTGAGGGCTGGCTCACCTGGTCATCCCCAAGAAGAAGAAGCCAATGGCCCCCCTCTTGGGTTAGGCCTTGATGGCAGAGCAGACCGGTGACCCCTGCTGTCCTGTTTTTTTCCAGGACTGTTCTGTTGCTTTAAGATTCTTCTGACAGTGGAATTCTGTGCTGCTGTGGAATCATGATCAATGCTAGGGTCTTTGATTTAGGATTGGGACAATCCAGAATTATTTCCTAACTCAAGAACTTTGAGATTAAAAAAAAAATGAATCACAAGTTCTGTAGGATTCCTTCACCCTGTAGAGATGAGAAAGGATCCATTTCTTTCCCACATTCTGGAGTCCCCTCCAGGAGGAGGGAAAGGGAAACCTCTTGGGGTGCAATCTGTGGCTGGGAAGGGGGAAAATCCAATTGTACTTAATTCTTCTTCAATATCCTCTTGAGAGAGGGAACCCCAGAGTAAAACCCACACCCAAACACTTTCTTCTCAATTTTGAAATTCATCGCATGATTCTTCCATCACGGGACCCATTATTTTCTTTGTAACTCACCAAGTGAAAATCGAGAATGTCTGGTCTCTCACTCTCTATCCTGGTCCCCATGGTTGGGACTGCTGATAGATTTCTGGTGCATTAAACTTGGTTTCAAGTTCCCCACTTGAGGAGTTATGGGGAGCATGGTGAGGGGGCCTAGGGAGGATCACTCATCTCATCGCTGAGCCAGCCTCATTGTTAGAAAGTCCACTCCCTCTTGCTATAGTACACCTCTATTCTTAACAGTACTATGAAGCAGTTACCTCCTAAATCCTTTATTTAAAAAGCCCATCATTTGAATACTTTTTGGAAAGTAACTATATGAGGTGAGAGACCAGGTTATGCTATAGTAACAATAGCCTGCAAATCTTAATGGCGTAACACAACTAAGATTTACTTCTAACCTCTGCAAAGTCCACTGGGAGTGTCCTCCAAGGGGCGGTTTGGCAATCTGTGCTGTTCCCATCTCAGCTCAGTTCCTCCGTCTCCCCACAAAGCCCTTTGGCCACAAGTGAGAAGAGACTGTGGGGCAACCACGTACCAGCTCTTCTTTGCTTTGCCCCTTTGTTACTTCTGCCCACGGTCCTTTGGCCAGAACTTGGCCTAGTAACTGCCTGAAAGTTGGGAAGTGTGGGGCTCCAGATGGAATGTTCCGTGAGCACCACTGTCTCTGCCAATCTCCTTTCATACTTCCTCACCCTCAGGCAGCCTGTGGTGCCCCCAGGGGACTGGGCAGAACTGCCAGCCACTCTAAAGAGAAACTACTATGGAACAATCAAAGTACAGTAGGGTGCGCTCTAGAGAGCATCTAGATCTACCTGCTCCTCTTCCTCATTTTATAGATGATTAAAGTACAGCCCAGAGACGTTCAGGACCCAAGTCAAGGTTGCACAGCAAGTTATCAATAGCTGCAGGGCTGGCCCCAGTCAGGGTCCCCAGGGCCACCTCGTTCAGCGTTCAGCACTCCTATCCCTACACCCTCTCATAGCCTTGTCCCAAGGGGCAGCTTGGGAGGGCAGGTGGAGGCCTGAGAGCTCACTGGGGCTGTGCAGCTCGGGGTTCTAGGGCCCAGTCCTGGCCAGCCTCCGTTGTCTGACTCCATTCATCCTCAGCATGATGGCCAATTAGTTAGCATGCGCCATTATATGGCCTTAACAACTACTTTAGATGCAGCCAACACGGGCATCATGTGGCAGCTGCGATGGACGACAGCAGCAGTTGTAATTAGCAGAGAAATCGGGGAAGGACAAATGTGAGGCTTTTATAGTCAAGCAGACCTCAGAATTGAAATAACTCTGCTAATTGTGCTTCGTGTCCTTATTAACATGACTTCAGTTAGTAAATAATGAGCCCCTCTCGGCGAGTTTCTCTCCCCATCGTCTTTGGTGGCTGAGAATAAGAATGAAAAGAGCGAACCCTCATTTATTGACCAACGACTGTGTGCCAGGCACGATTCTGACTGCTTTATGTGTGTCAACTCATTTGATTCTCAAGAAACTGAGGCAGCGAATGGCAGGGTTTCTTGCCCAAGGTCCTGCAGCAGTAATGGAACAAGTGGTCAATTCTCTTAACCCCTGTGTTCTGAGAACCAAGCTGGGTCTTCCTGTAAGGCGGGGGTTTTGCTCCTGGCATCCTGGAGATCCCAGGGGAATGTGGAGAGAATTCTGGGGCTCTGTGAACTTGGATGCGAAAAAGTAACATCTTTATTTTCCCTAACCTTTAACTGCAATTGAGTATTTCCCTTCATTAAGAATGTAGGCAACGAACCACAGTAGAATTAGCAGTACTGGGGATTTGTCATCAATAGAAATCATAGGCATTTTCGTATCATATCACCATTGTTCTAATATCTTGAAAAACAATTTTTGCTCAGCACTACTTCCTGCCACTAGGTCTTATCACTTAATGCATTGATAAAGAGCCTCATATGTTATTAGAAGCGCACATTTATTTTTAAAAATCTTTTGAAAATAACAACTATTTTGCTATAATTGATTTCCTTTGCAATTCTATATACTTTGTTTTATGCTTTTAAAGGTGGGATCCCATGGGCTTCACCAGACTGCCAGAGGCAGGCAACCACAGTGCAAAGAAGGCCACGGACTCCTCTGAGAGGGTCTCTCTGAGCCTCACTCACTTGCTCCAGAAACCATTTCACTGAAGTGAGCGAGTGAGACCCTGGTGGACGCTCTTCCCACTGTGTATGGAGCTACTGGCAATTCCTTGAATGTGCCAATGCTTTCTCTTCCATACCTTTGTTGCCCCTGCCTGATCTATGGCAACCCTACCCCACCCCATCACCTGGCTTCTTGGGTTTATTCAAGATACTGGAGAGCAGTACCTCCACCCCTATCCGGGGAGGCCTCCCTAGTCTTCCAGGCCAGCTTAGGTGGCCTCCCTTCCTTCCACAGAGTAAGTAAGGGTAGTATTTATCGCATTAGATTGGCTTAAAAAAATTAACTATGATGGAGCACTTTGGAGAGGCAGGCTTTTGGCACACAGGGTGCTGGCTAGAGGCTTGGCTCTGGGAGCTATGGGCACCTGCACAGCTTTCTCCTCTGGATGAAGATGTGGCTCTATTAGTGCTGGGTTAGCTTTAAAAAGAATCTATAGAGTGTTTGTGAATGCCCTGAAATGAGTCCAAAGATGGTCATGGCCAAGGGTCTGGATGGTGCCCTAGCCCCCTGGGCATGAATGGGCAGTGATGTTGCTGGAATCCAAGGGCCCTACCTCTGTAAAGAAGGTCTCTAGTAGCTGTGCAACCCCGGGGACCTCAAGGGCCAAGGTCATACAGGGTGCTGAGGCAACTGCTTCTACTCTGGGCAGCAGTTCATGTTCCTCATAATGTGGGTGTTGACCTCTTCCTGCCAACCCATAGCCTGGGGAGACGCTGCAAACACCCCCTGCTCCAGTGGCTGCAGGCTCTCCCCTGAACACCTTGCATGGAAGAACGCATTTAATCCTCCTAAGTCCCCTAGAGGCAGCACTGTTATCTTGATTGTGCATATGAGGAAACTGAGGCACAGAGAGGTTCAGTGCCTCATCCAAGATCACACAGTGGTGGAGACGGGAGTAAAATCCTGGCTCTCTGATTCCACCGCCAGAGCTCTGAACACCAGACCTGTCGCCTCATATGTGAGACACACGGTCCAGAAGGCCTTGTGTAATTCAGAAAGCTGCATAATTTAAGGCAAATCCTGACAGAGGTTGGTAGGTGTTCCTGTTTATCCGCTAAAGTGGCATTGCCGTGTGGTGAGCATGCAAGCGTAGTTTACAATTCACTGCCAGCTTCAACATTCTTCATGCTTAAGAAAAATGTTTGAGATACACATTATTTCAGATTTTGCATATTAAGTGAGATTTTCTTAATCTCTTTATATCATAGTGTCAAATTCACATAATGCAAAATCTCATTGAACACAGGGACACCGTGCTGCCAAGGGACTTCGGTTCTAATCTGTTGAGGGAGGCTGGGCTGTGAGCTGCTCCTGGGAAGGCGTGTCCATATTCGTGCATGTCCCCATGCCTAGCACAGTGCCTGGCACCCAGCAGGCACTCAGCAGAGGGCTGCTGGATGAACACAGTCTAAGTTAAAGCAATGCAGTTCTGTTTGTTATGATTTCTATTTTTGGAGAGGAGCTACCTTTAAGGTTATACTTCTTAATAGTTTTGTTCATCCTGGATTTACCACCTTCTTCTTTTTCTCCCTTAAAAAAGGGAAATAGGGAATTCCCTGGTGGTCCAGTGGGTAGGACTCCTCACTTTCATTGCTGAGGGCGTGTGTTCGATCCCTCATTGGGGAACTAAGATCCCACAGGCTGTGCAGTGAGGCCAAAAATTTAAAAAATAATAAATAAATAAATAAATAAGGGGAAGAGACGTCGGTAACTGATAATGAAAAGGGGCAGGGATGGGGAAAAACTAAAGGATGTGCAATAGGGCAGGTGTGCCATCCTAAAGAACGGGCTTATATGTTCAGGGCATGGGTGTGGCTTATGTATCAGCCAGGGTATCTGCAGCAATGGAAACCAATTCTGGGCAGCTAACAAAAAGGGGATTTTATTTAAGTTTCATGGGGCCTCCCTGGATCCTAAGGAGGTGGACAGGCTAATCTTGGGGACAGCAGGAACCCAGTAGCTCCCTTGGAGTGGGAAGAGGACAGAGAGCCGCCCATTGCAGGCCAGCTGGGTCAGGATGCTCCACCAGAGGGGACCCTCCACCCTTGCCCCCAATACACACAGTTGGGGGCTTCCTAACAGGGAGGTTGGGCTAAAGGGAAGGGGATATGGGTGCTGGTGTACAAAGGAGACATGTGTCCACCACTTGCATCACCAAATAATCAGTCTGGAGGGGACCATGAAGGTCATCTGATCTCTCCTGTGTCATAGATGAGGGAATTGAGGTCTTGGCCTCACTTCCAGGTAGTGACAGAATCAGGACCAGACCCTCCTCTCCTGGGTGCTCTCCCCAGAGAGGGGGCAGAAATGTTTTAACACTATAAAGGGCCTTCAAAGCACCATCAGTCTTTATCATGATGGGTCAAAGGCCCTCCTGCCAATATGCCTTGATGGGTCCTCCCTCTGTCTCACCCCAGTTCTCTCTTAATCTAGAGAATGTAGTATCTGGGATAGCTCTGGAAGTGCAGGGACAGACTCCTGGTCAACACCTGGGGGCTGATGGATGGCACTGTCACACCTGACTGGGGGTTGGGATGTGGGACTGGGGATGCAGCCACAGTGGCCCCTAGCCAAGGCCACCCCTGCCATGTTTCCCAGTGAGCAAGAATTAAGATGGGAGGAAAGCCCCGAAGGAAAAATATATGAAGAGGAGGCATCTCAGAAATGTACAAACCCTGCCTTGGTGTGGGAGTGGCTTTCGGAGACATTTTTATGTCCCTTTGTAGGGCTACCTGCTGTGGATATATGAATCCAAGATAACTTTTACCTCCAGAAGGATACAGCCGCTGCCTGTTGCCAGTTCATTGGGCTTTATCCTGGGTGGGGATGGGGGAAGGGAAGGGAAGGGAACCATCTACCACGTGTCAGACCTCTCACTTAGGTAATCTCCTTTAATCTAGTATTTGTGCCAATCCTATGAGTCAGCTATGATGACCCCATATTATAGGTGAGGAAGCCAAGGCTTGGGCAAGTTAGGTGACCTGTGCAAGCCCCCAGCTGAGAAAAAGTGGGGCTCAGGGCTGGCCCAGTGACCCTAATTTACCTGGGCCTCAAGCAGGTATGTGTATTAGTCAGGGTTCTCCAGAGAAAGAGAACCAGTTGGGTGAAGATATATTTATTATGTATAGTAAGTGAATAAATAAATAATATGTTTGTTTGTTTATCTTTTTTGAGGAATTGGCTTATATAATTATGGAGGCTGAGGTCTGCAGATGGCAAGATGGGGACAGGAGAGCTACTGGTGCAGCTGAAGTAGGAGACCAAAAGCCTGAGAGCAAGGAGAACTGATGATGTAAGTTCCAGTCTGGGAGCTGCCAGGCTCGAGACCTAAAAAGAGCTGATGTTTTTGAGTCTGAAGGCTGGGAAAAACCAATGTCCCAGCTCAAGTGGTCAGGCAGGAGGAGTTCCCTCTTACTTAGTCTTTTTGTTCTATTCAAGCCTTCAACTGATTGGATGAGACCCACCCACATTAGGGAGGATCAATCTGCTTTACTCAGTCTACCAATTCAAATGTTAATCTCATCCAGAAACACCCTCACAGACACACCCAGAGTAATGTTGGATCAAAGGTCTGGGAGCGCCATGGCCCAGTCAAGTTGACCCACAAAATTAACCATCACGGTGTGGCTCCAGGGAAAGTTAGGGGAGGAGGTCTTGGATCCCATTTCATTCCCTCTCTGCAGAGAACTTATTTTGGGGGAGTGAGTCAGTGAGAGAGAAGGGGGCTCAACCCTTCTCTCTGCCCTTTTGGAGGAGGACACTTACCCATTCCCAGAAGACAGATAGACCAACCCCACAGGTGGAAGCCAAATAAACCCCAATGGACATTAGTTCCCATTAGGCTCCTGCCTGGGGCTGAGTCCTTACAGTCAGAAATATGAGCCAAGGCTCCTGGAGAGGAAGGAGTCAGCTGGGGACCCATCACTTCTTACCCTGGGACTGCACCAAGCCTGCAGCCCTTGTCTCCATCACCCTGGCAGTGTTGTCACAGGCCCAGTGCTTGGACTGGCAGCTGAGCCTGACTGGTTTCTGGGAAAGAGACTGCGTGCCTCCTACAGGCATTCTCTCCTCTTTCTCAATAAGAACCCAACACATGGCCACCCAGAACAAAGACTGCATTTCCCAGATTCCCTTGCAATGAGGTGTAGCCATGTTAGCAAGTTCTGGACAAGGGAATGGAAGCGGAAATGGTATGTGCAATTTCCAGGCCGTGTCCTTAAAGGGACGGGTCTTTAAGGACCTCTCTTCCCCTGTATTTCCTTTCTTGTGGGCTGCAGTGCAGATGTAGCACTGGGGCAGCCACGCTAGGCCCTGAGGTGGACTTAGGAGAGAGGCTGTGGAGCAACAAGGTAGATGGAACTTGAGTTTCTGACACTGAAAGCACCACAGCAATCCTGGACTCCTACCTGGAAAGTTTTAGCTAAACCCAATCCTGTTTTTGTAGGCCCTCCTTTGCTGTGTGACTGGGGCAGTGGCTCAGCCTCTCTGGGCCTCTGCTGGTTGTTGATAATGATAGCTGCCCATGGTGTGACCCTCCCATGCAGGGGGTCAAGGGTGAGCAGGCAAAGGAGATTTCAGCTCCAAGGAGACAGAGCGCGGGAAGGCCTGAGGCCTCAGTCCTTGTACCAAGGAGAGTTCAGCATTAGCTGTTTGGGAAGAAGATGGTGTAGTAATAGGAGAGGCAGCTTGGGAAGGGTCAACTCTTGGCTTTGCTACTTGCCAGTCAGGTGACCTTGGGCAAGCTGTTTCCTCTGAACCTCAATGTTCTTGTCTGTAAAATGAGGACAATGGTACCTCCTTCACAGCTTGTTCAAGGATCAGAGACAATGTTTGTAAAGGGCCTGTGTGAGGAGGTGAGCGGTAGCTGGAATTTTTATCATTGGTTTGAGGGTCCAGGGACCTAGATTTTTGTGTGTGCCTTTGTGATCGTGGGCAAGTCATGTTAACTTTCCAGACTTCAGTGGACTCAGATGTAAAATGGGGGGAGGTTCTTTCCGGTCCTGATATTCAATCCAGTCCTCCTTGCCCTCATTTTACAGATCATAAAACCAAGGCTTAAGTGGCAGAGACAGCTTGCTGTATACCCCCTCCACAGTGTGGGGAAGCAGCTGTCCCCACGGGATAGCACTTCCCAGTATGTTTCTCACAGATAGAATGTGACCCGAAGGGGTGTGCGCCACTTCTGGGCCCAGGCGGTTAAGGCATCCATCCTTTCTCTCCCACCTGCCAGCCACCCACCCTGGCCAGGGGGACCTTGGAAGCTGCCTGTTGAGGATGGCACAGCCTCCCTCAGCCTGGCCCAGTCAGTGATGGTGGGGGGCTTGGTCGGTGCACCCTCCTCTCCCCACTCCCAGTGCTGCTTTGGACTTTACATGAGCAAGAGGAACACTTCTCTGAGATTTCAGGCTTTACCTGTTGTGGTAGCTAGTGTTATCTTTTTTTTATTTTGGCTGTGCCACTCATCACGTGGGATCCTAGTTTCCCGACCAAGGATCGAATCCGTGCCCCCTGTAGTAGAAGCGTGGAGCCTTAACCACTGGGCCTCCAGGGAAGTCCCCAGTTAGTGTTATCTTAACGAACACACCCAAGAGGTAGAGTGACTTGCCCAGCACCTACGCCTCCTCCTTGATTCTTGGTGGCATCCTGTGTGACAGTCTAGTCTTTTCGATTAGTTTGCCAATTCCATGAGAGCCAGGACAATGGCTCACACTCCTCCAGGCTCGTGACACCCAGCACCAGTTGCCTCTCATCCACTCCACGTGGATGACCTGCAGGGACCAGGCACCTGCTAATAAAGACTTGTTGATTTGAACTGAGCGTTGACTTGAACTGGGCACCTTGCCCGTATCCTACCATGCCGAGAACTGACCTCACAGATCAGCTCTCCCACATCTCTAGAGTCCCTGGGGTGTGAGCACCCCAAAACAATAGGCAAGGGAGCAGTAGATCTAAACTCTTGAAAGAGGGAAGGCTGAATAGGGCAGGAGCCAAGGCCAGGCAAGTCTGGGAAAGGCATATGTGAAACAGGGGCGATGATACTTTGTTGAGTTGAGGATGGAGATATGCACTGAGACTAGAGCACTGATCAGAGTACAGCTCTGCCCCCAACTTGTGTGTGACCTCACAGAAGTCCAAGGTCGCTGGAGTGTTGGTGACAGGAGCAGAGACTGCAACCCAGGCTCCTCGCTTCAGCCATGGATGGGCTCTTTCCGGACGGCTCCTTCTCTCTCTCTCTTCCCTTGAAGCCTGGACATCTCTGATCAGGATGCTAATGGAGGAGGGGGCTGAGGAAGTGAGGGAACTGCAGAGCAGGAGAAATACTGGGGACTGGGGAGCCAGTGGCTAATTAAAGCCTCCATGTCAAAGAGGAATGCCAAGTAGGTAATTTCCATGCCATTTGAATAATGGGAAAACAGTTACCATTTCTCAAGTTGGCTTGTTGAAAAGAGAGAGTGGGGAAAAGAAAGGAGGGGGAGAAGATCTTGGCTGGAGGGGCCTCTACATGCTGCTGGGGGAAGATGGGGGTGGCACGGAGAGCACAGTTGCTCCAGGGAGAGGGAGGGAGGCAGGGAACAGAGGAGGACAATTTTCTGCCTTTCTCTCAGAAGGTCCTATGAAGTTCCTTGAACTAGGAAGCTAGGGGAGAGGGCAGCCAGGCAGAGTGGTGGTGATGTCTTAGCAGAGTCAAGGGAAGCCCTCCTTATGGGTGCATTGCACTTCACAGTTTGCATCCTTTGTCCCACTGGATCACCACGACAGGCTGCGAAGTAAGCAGGGAAGGGAAGATGACGATTATTCCTATTTGAGAGGTGAGTAACTGAGCCCCAGAGAGCGGGAGTGAAGTGCTCAAGGACACGTTTGTTTATTTATTCATTCATTAATTCAACAAAACACTTTATTGGAGAAATACAACGTGCCAAGCCCAGTGCCATGTGATAAAGGCCTGTGGATAAGGAAGGCACAGCCTTGCTCTCAGAGAGAGAGAGAGAGAGAGATGGAGAGGTGAACTGTATATCACGAGGTGCTGTGAGTACCAGGGGCAGTTGCCTGAGACAGTTGGGTGCTTCCCAGAGGGGCAGCCATTACAGAGAGGTTTCAGGCAGGAGTTTGTCAGGTGACTAAAGGGAGGAGCCTATGCCTGCCTGAGGGAACAGCATATGCAAAGGTGTGGAGTCCCAGGAGGGCTCTTCTTGTCTAGGGAATAGAGAGAGGCCCAATGTGAGAGGACGGTAGGGATCGTGGGGTGGGGCAGGGGTGGGAGTTGTGGCTGGAGGGCTTGGTGGGAGGGGGATGAGACCACGGGCCAGGCCCCAGATTGTGGAGGGCCTGCACGCCTCATTAGGACATGTGGACTTGATCTTCAGGCCATGGGACTCCAGGGACCCTAGGGACCTTCAGGCCATGGCTGAGGAGGTACTGGTAGGACACAGATGGTCACAACTACTGCTGTCTCTTTGCTGGAAACCAGCCCTAATAACCCAGCCTCCCAGCCCAGGCCCCTGAGCTCCTTCAAGTCCTGGGACCTCATGAATAGAAAGCCAAGCCGTGGGGTGAAGGGTCCCTGCTGTTCTGGCCTGTTCCATATTGTATCAGTTACATATCAATGCATAACAATTACCCCAAAACTCAGTGGCTTAAAAAGCAAACAAACATTGGGACTTGCCTGGCGGTCCAGTTGTTAAGATTCCATGCTTCCACTGCAGGGGCATGGGTTCCATCCCTGGTCGGGGAACTAAGATCCCACACAGGCGCGGCCAAAAAAAAAAGAAAATTTTTTTAAAATTATGTCTCACAGTTTCTCTGGGTTAGGTGTTTGGGAACAGCTTAGCTGAGAGCTTCTGGCCCCAAGTTTGTTAGAGTTAAGATGCTGGCCCAGGGCTGCAGCCATCTGAGGGCTTGACTGGAGCTGGAGAGTCTGCCCCCAGATGCCCCATTCCAAGACGGCTCATTCACATGCCTGGCCAGTTCATGCTGGCGTGGTTGGGAGGCCTCCGTTGCTCACCACGTGGACTTCTTAGAGAAGCAGGGCTGCTTGAGCATCCTCACAACGTGGTGGCTAGCTGGAAGTGGCAATGTCTTCAGTGACCTAGCCTCGAAGTCACACCAGGTCATTTTGTCATATCTGCTTCGTCACACAGCGTGGGAGGGGACTACATGAGGTGAGGATCTCAGGAGGCGAGGATCACTGGAGTCCATCTTGGAGGCCACACACCATACCATCCTCCAGGGAGGAGCCAGCAGCAGTCCTGTAGCAGGGCTAAGAAAGCAGGGCTTCCCTAGAGAAGGAGGGGAGGGCCTTCCTAGGTTGTTAGGACAGGGCAGGTCTCAACCGGCTCTGCCTCCAACTTGCTCTGTGACCCTGAGCAGTCTCCCAGTTTCCCCGGGCCTCTGATTGCCATCTCTGTGATGTGGGAAGAGCTTGCTCTACTTTGCAGGGCTGGGAAAGCACAGAGGATCCGATTTCTGAAGGATAGATGAGAATTGCAGATCGTGGTGTCTTCCCTCTTCTCATCCTAATCCCGTTTCTTCACACAGTCAGATAATCAGTTTTCCCAGTAGTCTTTGCAGCAATCAGTTTGTATACCTACCCAAATAAGCACCATTTTTTCTTTAAGCTAACTCTCAGCTCTAAATCTCCGACTGGCTTCCGTGCAGTTAAAGCAGTGTGGGGCTTCCCTTTCCTTCCCACACGACCACGTGGCTCCCTGGATTGTTTGGAGCAGAGGTAGGGCCCTGTGTCAGCTCTGCTCACCTCTCTCACATTACCCTGAGCTCTGGGTGGCCAACACTCAGAGCTCAGGACAGGCCAGCTCTCCTCTCCTCTCCTTCTCAGCTTCCCTTTGCAATGGGTGAGGGCTTGGTGGGGAGCAGGTGAGGATGTCAGAGCCAGAAGGGACGTTGGGGACATTTTACAGATAAAACTCAGAGAGGGCCAATGAGAGCCCAAGATCACACAGCAAGTAGGCAGCAACACTGGGCCAAGAACCAGGTCTCTCAACTCTCATGCAGGGCTCTTTCTGGTCTCACTGCTGGACATGCCCAGGAGGTACTCTGACTGGTTATTCCAGGTGGGCCCTGGGCCACTACGGCTTTGGCACCCCCATCTCTGGGAGAGGCAGGGCAGGTGCCAGGGTGGCATGGAGTGAGAGTGCTATCAGAATGGACCAGCCGGACCCATGCTTCATTGGCACTGTGGAGGTGGTATTTACAAGAGAAGAATACGCAGTGGACCAAACCTTCAAAGACTCATGTTCCATGGAGGAACAGAGCAGGAAGTGATCAGAAAGCTAGTGGAGAACAACCCTAGATTCCATGTACCTGAGGGCCTAAGAGGACCTCAAAGGTTGGCTGAAATCTGAGGGTTTCCTATGAAGGGGAGAGGTGAGCTCCCACCCTGCAGAACTCAGAAATGCGCCAAGCCAGCAAGGGACCACGAGGCATGGAGCTTCTCAGGGGTCCGCTAGCCGCTTCTCCCACCCTGCTGCTGTCGTCCCCTGTGCTCACAGCAAAGTGGGAGGCCCCAGTTCTCCCTGGCCCGGGCCACCAGCCTGCCCTGTGGCCTCCAGCCAATGCTTCCTGAGGTCCTGCAGGGTGGCCTCACTGAGTCTTCCTCTTGTCCTTTTATTTCCCACACTGCCAGTACAAATCCACTTCTGGTCAGTTGACTCAGTAATTTCTGAGTCTTCATTTTTGGTCATTATTCTCTCCTAAATTTGTCTTCCACTGTGAGCTCAAAAATGCAAACTCATTTTGATCTTGGCTTGAGTAAACCTTAATCCCAATGAAAAAAAAATCTGCTAATGCTAGGAAAATATTCCAGGTGCCCAAGAGTAAATCACTTCTGAATTATTTAAAGACTAAATTTCTCTCTCCACAGACTAGAAACTCCCCAAGGGCAGGGCTGTATCTGTGTCACCAGATGGCAGGATGAGGGCAGGAAGTCACATGTGTCAAGGGCCTGTTTGTGCCAGGCATTGCACCTTTGTGTGTAGTTGAATGTTCCTGGTGTGGTGGAATTTCTGTCTCCATTTCATAGCCAAGGAGCCTGAAGACCAGAGAGGGGAGACACTTGCCTAAGGTCACACAGCCAGTGTGAGAGATGGGTTTGGAAGCTGGCCTTGGGCGATGCCAGAGTCTAGGTGCGTTTCCTATACCGCATAGAAGGCGGGGTCCTGCTCCCTACCCCCAAGCTCTGCAACTGTCGGTCTTGCCAAGATCCTCAAGGAGCTGGTGAGAAGTAGGGCCCCCAAGGCAGCCAGATTTGCCATCTGCAGGTGGCTGGGTTAAAGAGAAACACTGATGCTAACTGGGGAGCAGGAGCCCTGACATCTTTATTTCCTGTCTTGGCTGCTTGGCCTGACAAAAGGGCTTTGTTTCAGTTGGCTCAATGACAGCATCTTGTCACGCCCTTCCGGCCTCCTTCAGCCTGCCTCCTTTTCAGGGCCTGTATGAAATAGGGGTCCCCCTATTCCCTGTCACCATTTCATGCAGAGCCACAGACAAGAGACCAGCCACCAACTAGATGATCTTGAGCAAGTTGCTTAACCTCTCTGGGTCTCAATTTCTCCACCTGAAAAATGGGGATAAAGTTAGATCAGATGGTTGCTAAGTTTTTGCGATGACTTCTTTCCATCTTGAAAATTGGTATTTGGGAAGTTAAGGTCAGGGTCACTTCTAGACTCAGGCTGCAGAGATGGGGGATATCTCCAAGCAGAGGCATCTTTATCCAGTCATAGTATTCTTAGACAGAGATGCCATTTGCATATAATTTGCACTTTCCTTTAATGTCAAAATTCTCTGACATACCAACCCTGACTTCTCCCTCCCTCTCCCACTTCCTCTCACCACCTGCTTTCTATCCCCCCACCGTGCACCCCATGTCAGCCCTGGCCCTGTCTTGCCAGGTTGCCTTGCTCCAGAAGGATGACTGAGTTGGCTGAGAGCACCGTGCTGGGCCTCAGCTGCAGCCCCTGCCTGCTTTACAGTATTACTCAGTATTACTCAGCCTGGTAGCATCCATGTTAAGCTTGGAGGCTGAGCAAGATGCTGCAAATTCCAGAGTGAAGTGGCAGAGTCGGCATTCAACCCCAATCTGCCTGACTCTGGGACGAGCTCTCCTCACTGCCCTAGGCTGTTTGCCTGATTGGGGATGTGTGACAGGGCAAGAGGAATGGCCTGGCTAGCGATGATGATAATGGTGATGAAGATGATATTAAGACTGCTACTCAAAGTGTGGTCCATGGACCAGGAGCTTGAACATCACTGGGAGCTTGTTAGAAATCAGGCCACACTGTAGCCCTACTGAATCAGGATCTGCATTTGATCAGGATCCCCAGGAGACTGAGCACACTAGAGGCAGAGAAGCACTGCTCTAGAACTCTGCCTGCCACATTGGCTTCCAGGTTCCAGAGCTACTGAGTGCTTTCTGGAAGTGAAACCACGTGATACCAGAGCCAGAAGAGCCCTCAGATGTCTTTAAGGCTGGGCATTTTGTGAACCGTGCACTTTGGAGCACTGGGGTTCCCAGTGGCGTCTTTGTGGCTTCTCTGGTGCAGGCAGGACTCCAGCTTCCTTGCTTGCTTAAACGACTCCCCTTGGATTAGGTGTATAAGCTTTTCATGGAACACAATTTCAGTGGAGTAGGGTGGGATTTTTAGGGTCTACTGAGTAAAAAAAAAATTTTTAAGCATGCTTTATTCCATTCTTTTGTTTTTCAAGTGAGGAAACCGATACTTAGAGAGATACAGGGACCTGCCCCAAATCACACAGAATCTGGGACCAGAATCCAGCTCTATCAGTTAGGATTGTTTTCGGCTGCAAGTAGCAGCAAGGTTGACTGACAGAGGCTTATGCAATGAAAGGGTTTGTTTCTTGCAACAAGAAGCTGAAGCATAGACTGCTGAGGACTGTACCATGGCCCAGGCTCTCCCTGTTTTCCACTTTCCCCCCCCTCGGACAGCCCTTTACAGCACTGCCCCCAGCCTGGGGCTTTTATTTTCATGGCAGAAGATGGTTGTACTGCTCCACACCTTACATCCATGTTCCCAGGGGGGAGAAGAGGGAAGGATTAATGGGCAGAGGGCATTCTTCTAGTTAATTTTGTCTTTTTATTCAGGGAAAGATGCCCTCCCCTGAGCCTCTGCCTATTTGTTTTAGGCCAGAACCAGGTTACATGGCCACCCCTAGCTGGAAGATAGCCAGGAGAAGGGAGTGGGGAATGGGTTTGGGTTAAAACATCGAATGGTGAAAGTCTGCCTATCTAGGGATCCTATCCTGGTATCCTGAGATTCTTCAGGGTCCCAGAATTGCAGCTTTTGGGGCGGGGTGGGATATGTTTGAACCAGAGAGGCACCTGATCAAACCTTGGGGCTTGAATCTCCTACCATCCTAATGGTCTTTATGGGGACCATTTGGTGTAGGGACAGGAGCTTTGCTAAACAAAGACCTACATACCTGGGGGCTTGGGGACAGAGGAACTGGATTACAGCAAAAACCACAAGGGCTAATTCTAATTATCTTCACTGCTCACAGCCCCGAATGAAAACATGTGTAAGAAACCCGCAGGGTTAATTTTGCTGAAAAAAATTCCAATAGGGCTTCCCTGTGGCGCAGTGGTTGAGAATCTGCCTGCTAATGCAGGGGACACAGGTTCGAGCCCTGGTCTGGGAGGATCCCACGTGCCACGGAGCAACTAGGCCTGTGAGCCACAACTACTGAGCCTGCGCATCTGGAGCCTGTGCTCCGCAACAAGAGAGGCCACGACAGTGAGAGGCCCACACACCGCGATGAAGAGTGGCCCCCGCTCGCCACAACTAGAGAATAGTCCTTGCACAGAAACAAAGACCCAACACAGCAAAAATAAATAAATTAAAAAAAAAATTCCGATAAAGCTCCATTAGATTTTTGGGTTAAATTAAGGTAATGGATGCTTAAAAGCCATGCTAATTAGCCTTTGTTATTAACAGGAATGGCAGGTGGATGGGATCTGGCCTGGAGCTGACATTGTTTTGGGGCCACCTGTGGGAGATGGATTTTTCAGTGGTCTGGATGTATTGCACCATCTGGCCTTAGCAACCCAGCTCCCACTCACGCCTTGGAATGTCTTTAGTCATTTAAGTTCCTTTGCCTGGGACTGGAATATTCTCTTCACCAAGATGACAGACAACAAACTCCATTTTCTGTTGGTTTTTATTTTTTTTACGTTTCCAAATTTTTATCCTAATGTTTCTGCTGGGAACATGGCTCTAATAGGTCACTCCCTTGCTCATAAACTTTTGATAGCTCCCTATGGCCTATCAGATAAGTCCAGAAACCCTGACTTGGCATTCAAAGCCTTTTGGGATTTGGCCCTAATTCACCTTTCCAGGTACCACATTCCTCTCTGTGTATACTGACGGCTGGCGCCTCCCTGAACTGGGCCTTCCCAATTCCCCTTGACCTGGGGAACCCCCAGACCCCAACATCTCATCCTTCCAACACTTG
The DNA here is from genome assembly GCF_059928025.1 of Delphinapterus leucas. Classification (NCBI taxonomy): domain Eukaryota; kingdom Metazoa; phylum Chordata; class Mammalia; order Artiodactyla; family Monodontidae; genus Delphinapterus; species Delphinapterus leucas. The sequence continues at coordinate 27,692,058 of NC_143147.1, read as the reverse complement.
TGTTATTCTTTCCATCTTATAGATGAGGAAACTGATCCTCAGGCTCTCAGACCCCTGACCACTCAGACGCCCTTACACCTGGCATGCTCTGGGCGCTCAGAAAATTCCTGTCTCCCACTTTTCTCCCTTTTTATCAACCTAGGCCAGGTAGGACATCTTCAGCATGGCTACTTGTCCTGTACCAGGGCTTGGGACTTGGGAATTCCAAATGCCACATGGCATTTGGGAAGCATCTCTGTTTGAGAAAGGGGAAATGTACAAAGCCAGGATGAACAAGAGAAGGGAAGACCTGGTGCCCTGCTTTTTCCATCATCCTAGGCTGTCTGGGCCCGGCCACGTGCTGGACACTGGAGCGGCTTTGCATGCCTTAGGAAGACATTGACTCCTGACCCCAGGCTCATCTACCTGTTTACAGGGGAGAAAACCTAGACTACTTGGCTCCAGGCAGTCTGGACATGGGCGCCTGCTGTTGAAAGGAGTTAGCTGTGAAACGGCTGCTTAGCATATGGGGCCTTGGGGCCCGTGGAAAGTTGCAGGTCAGAGGTGGGCTGGGGGAAGCCACAGCCCCGCAGGAAGCTGACCTGAGTGCAGCCACCCATGTTCCCAGGGGCACAGGGTCACTTTCCAACTGTCCTATTCTTGCATCATCGTTCATGTCTGCTCCAGACAAGCAAGGATGTACACCTCTTCTCCAGGGGCACCGGCCTTTCCAGATCTGGACTGGGACAGGACAGAAGTCATTTAAACCTCTTCTTTTTCTGTTCTTTGGGCTCTGTCACATATATGTCTAACCCATGGGGTTGGCCATTCCCCCTTGGGGCTGAGTTAGATTTTCCCTTTGGGGTCACCACCTGCCAGGCCCCCAGGTTTGGGGTGAATTCCATGGCATCTACATTGCCCGACTGACCTAAGACAGGAGGGAACATGCCTCCCCTCTTTTACACAATGAAGATTTACCCAAGGCTGGGCCTGCCAGCAACATTGCCTGAAATGCAAACCTGCACTGGCCATCAGGAGGTGGCCCTGCTCCAGTGCAGTGTCATCGATGATGGGAGGAAATAGACCCAGGCCTTCCCTCACTGGCTTCATGTACAGTCCCTCCACCCCCGCTCCCTGTAACTCTTCTTTCTTAACGAAGGCCACGTGGCCTTGTGGAATTTGCCTCTGAGCCTTTGTGTGTGACAGGTGGCACCCAGATGGGACCCACCTTGCCTGACATCCTTCTCCCCAAACTTTCTTTAAATGGCTGGGTAACCTCTCTGCCTCACCAACCCTGCCCAGATGACAGGAAGGAAGTTCTGGCAAAGGTGCATGAACCCAGTTGCCCAGAGTCTAAAAGAAGAGATTGTGTCTGGGTTGGAGGGGAAGGAGGAGAGAGAGAGAGAGAGAGAGAGAGAGAGAGAGAGAGAGATTGAGACAAAGAGAGAGACAGAGAATGTGTGCTGGGAATCTGGAAGCAGGAAAATGAAGTGCCAGCCTGGGCAGGGATGGAGGGGAGGGAGAGACTTGGAGAAGCAGGGCATGCCCTGCCCAGGCTGGCCCTGGCCATCTGTACTGCACTACAGTGCTGGCATTTAGCCCAGGTGGGCAGAGTTCTGAGCACCTCTCAGAAAGTGTGACCTGTTGGTTCAGCCCACTGCCTGGGACCACTCAAGCCTCCACTCCTTGGTGCATAGCTCATGGCTTGTGAGGTCATCTAATCGGAAGACTAGAGAATAAGAATGAAGGAGGCAGCACCGCAGGGGGTTGCCAGGAAACCTTGGCCTTTCTGGGCTGGGATGTGGAAGAGAGGACCAAAGGCCAAAGAGTCCCTGGAGGGCTGTGCCTACACTATGAGTTAATTAGAGGCCAGGAAGCTGGGGAGATGAACCCTTCCCCTGGCTCTTCCTGCCCCCCTGCACCAGAAGAGGCAACAGGGCTTTGGAAAGAGAGATGAGGAAGAGGGACTGTGTCTACTGCCCAGACCTCAGGGGTTAAAGACTTTCGCGTGACCAGCGGAATAAGAATTCTAAAGTTTCCGTCCATTGCCTTCCCAACAGCCACCCCTCTCCCCCACTTCTTTTTTGGTATCAGACCTAAGATACTAGCACCCATGTTTTTTCAGGGGAGGCTGGGACCCTCCCTGCCCTAGGAGTGAACCCTAAGCGATTAATCTAAGCCAAATGATAGTTCCATTTCCTTTGTTGGTTATTGTTCATGCACAGGCATGTTGTGCAGTTCTGGACAGTGACAACTAAGGGGAAGGTTGTTGGTGGAGCAGGGGTGCCTTCTGGGAAAGGCCTTCTGAGATTTGAAAAACTGACTTGCCAGAAGAAGCAGCTACCCACCATCTTTGGTTTTTGTTGGGTGAGGATGTGATGCCTGGAGCTTTGGCAGCCATATTGAGATCACAAGGGAAGTAGTTAAGTTGCTGAGGAAAGGAGAACAGAAAATGAGAAAGAACCTGGGTCCTGGATGGTATCCCAAGGACCCAGCTGAATTAACCAAACTTGGAATTGCCTTACCTCTGGCTTTCCTGTTATAAGAAATAATGAATTCCTTATTTTTTTTTTCCAGAACCACTCATAATTGACTTTTCTATTGATTGTTGCTGAAAGCAGCCAACCTTATCAAATTTCAGAAGTCAGGATGAAATAATTCTAATTGTCTGCTATGAGTCTCTCCTTGGGGGCAATTAAAGGTTCTCTGAACTCACTGGAAGCCTATTTTATCTAGAACTGCCCCTTTTCCCTCTGGATAAAAGTTGTTGAAGAGTCTGGGTTTGGAGGCCAGAAGACCTGGGTTCAAATCCCACACTTTTATGCAGGCACTTTATGACTTTATGTTAACTATTTAAACCAGGGATTGGCAAACTTTTTTTGCAAAGGGCCAGAGAGTAATTATTTCAGGCTTGGTGGGCCACATGGTCACTGTCGCAACTATTCAGCTCTATTGTGTTAGTTCGAAAGCAAGCCGTGGATAACATACAAGTAAATGAGCATGGCTGTGTTCCAGTAAAACTTTATTTACCAAAACAAGTGGCAGGCCGGATTTGGCCCACAGGCCATAGTAAATCAACCTTGGATTAGACTCTCAGAGTCTCAGCTTCCTCATGAGAAAATGAGGCTAATAACTCTTCTTTCAACATGGGGCAAATCTAAGCATCAAATGAGTTGACTCAAAACTGTCACTACATAAAGTATAATTTACATGTGGGTCCCCTTTCCTAGGAGAACCAAAGGTCCTGGCAGTCAGCAGTGGAGAAGTGCTTGACTCTACCACCTACTAGAGTTGTGTGACTTAGGGAAAGTTACCTAACCTCTCTGAGCATCACCTTTCTCCTCTCAAAGTGGGGTTGCTGAGACCTACTTCACACAGGGTAGCAAGGATGAAGTGGATACTGTATGTGAGGTGCTGTACAGACTGAGTACACAGTGAGTGGAAGTGGGTGTCATGAAGGAGCAAAGCCTCCTTTCTCTGGCCTGTCTCACCCCACCTGTGTCTTGACATTGGGTAGATCTTGGTTTCCTCCTTCACCTCCCATGGGCCCTGGAGCCCCAGGGAGACTGCAAACCTCCCCCCCTGCCATGCACTCTCTCTCCCTCCACTCCCCCACCCCCATCCCACCACACCCTCTTCTCCATTTAACAGAATGAGTAATTAACAATGTTAATTCTATTCTCATTTGCTAATGAAGGCAGTCTAATTGCACCATAATTGGCAGCCGGCAGCAGCAGAAAAACACAAAATAAGCCCTGCGTGTGTAATTCGGTTTAACTTCTTTATAATTACCTTGCAGGCTGGGCCCGCTGGTTGGGGGTGGAGTGGGAGGTTGAGGAATTAAGGGGGAGGGAGCAGAGACCTGAGGGTGGGAGAAGGGGTGAAGGAGCACTTACCTGTCCCACTCCTGATTCTCCCCAGACCTCTGAGATGAACTTCCTCCCCGTTACTTCCCATTTCCCACTTTGGGCTGTCCTGGTAGACCTATTCTACAGGCTGACTTGCTGATCCTTAGTAGTCCATCCTCCAAAAGCACCTCTGTGAGTCTGAAGTCCAGCCTGTCTTTCCATCCTCAACTCACAGCCTTGACCTTACATTCCAGCGAATCGGAGCAGTCCTGCCTTTGCACAGGCTGGTCCTCCATTTGGAATGCTACCCCTACCCTGCTACACCTCTCTGGAGAAAACCCACCCCTTTAAGGCCCTGGGAGGGAAACCTTCCCTGACCCCCCAGAGGCTGACTTGCACTCCTTTTCCATGTCACCTGGTACAAACCTGCATTATACCACACATCCCATTATTTTACCTGTGCCTGTTTACTGTTTACATGCTTTCTTTGTCACTAGATTGTGTCTTTGTTTAAATACACTCATTGCCTGGCCCAGAATAAAATGCTTGATTCTATTTTTGTAGAATGCTTAAATGAGAGATAGGTGACCTTGAAGAAGGTTCTGGAAGCATGTGGCTAGGAGTGTTAGGGGACCTAGGTTCTGGTCCTGGTCTTTAGTTAACTTGCTGTGTACAACCTGAGGCACTTCTCTGTACAGTGAGAGGCTCACACTCCATAATCTCTTGTTTTCTGTTTTCAAAGTCTAGGACTTTTTGAATTTTCATGGTTGAAATTCTTTCTCCCTTCCAAAATGAATGAATGAATGAATGAATGAATGAATAAATAAAAGGCAGCCAACATTATAATATCAGCTCTGGACCACCTTTTTCACTAGAGATGAAGTTCCCACCTAAGCTTCTTGTGCAGTCTTCTCCCTCTCCACCAGGTAACCTCACACTGATGCTGATGATTCTGAATAAATAAGTAAAATCTTCTCTGAACCCTAATATAATGTCTCCCACATCTATCCAAGTAAGCAATGCCTTAATAGCTTCCCCTGCCCAGTTTTGGAGAGAAATGAATATTTGTTCTGCTTATGCATACAACCATCTCCATAGCAACCAGCTAGTGCTTTAGGGTGAGCCACAAACCGCTTTGGGTTAAGGGGTGGTAGGTGAAGGAAATTAGCATCTTAGGGTCTGAAGAAAGCACTTTAGAAGGAGCATCCTTCTTCCAAGCCTGGAGTTTCCACACGCTGCTCTCAGGGTATCCATCATGTGGTCCCTTGGCTTCACTTTTCCTCTGGAGACATCCCTTGTGGAGCCCTCCATCCTTCTCCTTTCACATGCACTGGCATAGCTGCAATCCTGGGGTTTCTTTATCACCACTTCAAAACCTCCTTTGCTTCTCTCCTGTCTGCATGTCATGTTTCCTGGATCCTGCACCTTCATTTTTTCTTGGTTTATGGTTTTATTTTGGTGGTGCATGGGAGATAAAATTTCTGAGACTGCTTAGGAGAAATTTAATGCCATGCAGCTTCCCGATCTTTTTGTATGTGACCAGATTTTTTCTTTCCTCTCTGGGGGCTTTAATATCTTTTCTTCATCCTCAGTGTTCTGAAATTTCCCCATGAAGCACCTTGGTATCGGGGACCCATTAATCTGGAAACTCATATCTTTCAGTGCTGAAACATTTGCTTATATTAATTCTGCGATAATTGTCTTACTTCCAATTTCTTTCTCTTTCTGGATCACCTATTAATTAGATGTTGGATTTCCTGGACTGATTGACATATTTTATCATTTTCACCTGTTTTTTAAAAATTTTATTTATTTATTTGGCTGCACCTGGCCTTAGTTGTGGCACGTGGGATCTTTATTGCCTTGTGTGGGATCTCTAGCTGCGGCATGTGGGATCTAGTTCCCTGACCAGGGATCGAACCCAGGCCCCAGTGCATTGGGAGCACGGAGTCTTAACCGCTGGACCACCAGGGAAGTTCCTCACCAGTTTTTTATTCTTATTCTTTTCGTTCTACTTTCTAGGAGATTTCCTCAATGTTATTCACCATCCCCCCAGTGGAATTTTCTCTCTCTCTTTTTAATTCCAAAAATTCTTTTTATTTTTTAAAGAATTATTTTTTTAAAAAAATTTAATAGGAGCCTGTTTCTTTTTCACAGATGCAGTATTTTCTCTTATTTCTCCAAGGATAATTGTAGGGTTTTGAGATATCCTGCTCCTTCCTAAATTGCTTCTGTTTCATCTGAGCCCCTTTCCCCCAGATTTTGTTGTTGTTGTTTTGGGGTCCTCATCTTTTTTATTGGATGCCCTGGCTGCCTGGAAGTTTCATGTGCATGGGCCTGGTGTGTGGCAAAACCGTGGAGGGTGTCTGGGGGACACCTAGCTCTCAGTCTGTTCTTGGGCTGTACTGTTCCATCAGAGAGGAATCCTCCGAGCTTCAGCCTGGGTGGTAGAAGCTGGGCTGCCAAAGTTCAGGAAATTGAGTGGGAGTAGGAGGTGTGTAGACCTTTACTCAATACCTCTGTTTTCCATCAGCATCTTGCCTGTGGTGAGGCCTTGTGTTCTGGAATTTGTAGCTGTCCAGATCCACTGCTCTCTCTTGTGCTGGGGAGTGAGGGTTATATCTGGAGGTTCTGACTATTTCATATGCAGACATTCAGTCAATGCTTCCATTTTTAGCCTGACTTTGAGCCCCACTTTCAGAAACAGCTGGTATCCCCAGTACTGGAGACTTTCTGGGCCTCTGCACTAGGGGGCAGCCAGGTCCTGCCCACTCAGGTTTCAGCCTTCTCTGGCCTGGGGAGTCAGTCACTACTCACCCATCGGCTCCTCAGCATTGCAAATTTTGTTGCCTTCTCTCCTTTTCTCTTGTCTTGTTTAAGTCTTAACAAAAGCCCTTAGTCATTTCAGTGCTGTGTTGGGAGGAAGGGAGGTGAAGGGTGACTTCATCGTGTATGCACAGCATTTCAGAGTTTACACAGCCCATCCACATCCGTCCTCTCATTTTATCTCCACAAGAGCCCAGTGGGCTAGGCAGCGAAGGAGGTTTTTTCCGTCACGTTTAACCAGAACCCCAAACATAATTCCTTAAGCAACATTTAAACAGAAGTGAACAAGTGTTGGAAACAGAGGTGAGAGGTGCTTTCACGGCCATTGCCCCTGCTTCCTCATGCTCCCCACGTGGAATTTAATGAGAAGTGAAATGCCATTGGCAACATGGGCCCAGCGGGAAGAGGAATTTGGAATCAGGGCTGCTAGAAACAGCTTGGGTCCAACGCACCTGCAGTAAAATTGCTTTGATGTAGTAACTGATGATGTGAAAATTAAAAGTTGAAAATCAAAGGCAAAGCCTGATGGTGGTGGGAGGCACTGAAGGAGGCCTCTGGGACTTCTCCCCTCTCTCCTCAACTCCTGTTTTTCTTTTCAGGCCTATTGTTTCTGCTCGTTGCCATGAATGTCTGTCTCTGTGTGTGTGTGTGTGTGTGTGTGTGTGTGTGCATGCGCATACATGTATGTATTTGGATGCATCTGTGTATGTGCATGCATGCATCCAGGTGTGTGAGCACACACATCTGTGTGCATATGTGTAGTGTGTATCCATCTGTGTCTGTGTGTGTGCATGCATTTGTAGGTGTGTTGGACAAGAGTGACAGTTTGTGAATTGCAACTTGTTACAGTGGAAAAGCAAAGGATGTAGAACTGGATTCAAGGATACCCATACTCATTGCGTCTTAGGCAACTCTCTTGCTTTCTCTGTGTCTCTGCTTTCTTATCTGTAAAATGAGTTCATGATGTCAAAGCTGGATACCACATTTGAGGAAGGGGTGGTGAGAGTTCTTGGAGCGCTATATGGGGAAATACTTTGTAAAGTGTCAAGGATCATGCAAATGTCAGTCATTCATTTACTCACTCATTCATTCATTCGCTCATTCACCTGAGACACACTTACTGAGCATGTCCTAACAGGTCCACTGTTCTGAGGAATACACTTCCTCTTGAGGGAAACAAAGACACAGGCACCTAGATACCCTGTGCAGAGAGCCTAGAAGGGCACTGAGCAAGGCACAGGCCCCAGCAAGAGGAGGAGGAGGCCCCTTAGAGTTCAAGGCAGGAAGTGGAGGGCATGAGCAATTGATGTTGAGCAGACAAATTGAGGCAGGAAGCCTGCGTTAAACCCCCTTACGGCAGAAGGACAGAGTGTGAGGTGGATGTGAGAGAGTGTGACCTATCTGGTGATTTGCTGGGAAGTCAGTCTCAAGGTGCTGGGCACCATGATGCTCCGGTCCACTGCTGGCCCTCCCACTGGGGACAGTTGGGCAAACTCTGGGGAAGTGTTCACTCCAGTACTCATTCATGTATTCACTCTTGAATTTAACCAGCATTTGTTAAGCTCCCACTCCGCTAATCTAGTTGTAGGCTCTGGGGATGCAGCAGCAGGCCCACCTGGTGGAGCCCAAAGCCATGTGCAGGGTCCCCGTTAGCAGTCTAACCCCTAGGCACACCCTCCAGACTCAGGCTGGCTGCGAAGGTTCTCCCAGAACAATGTCACTGCAGAATTTTATGCTGTTTTTTCTCCCTCCAGAGGAAGCTCTGCCAATGACGTTTACGATGCTGCATAAAAAGGCTTTTTTTTCCCCTTTAGATATTTTTATTTCACCTTTAAAGGATGTACAGTAAGGGTGAGAACATCGTAATGCAAACTCTGCAGTAAATAACTCTTGGATCCCTTTCTCATGCCAGCAGAAGGACAAAAGGACAAGGCAAGCTGGAGACTGGCCTCCTCGCCTTGCGCATCTTCACGGCTAAACTACAAGCAGGTGGGGACAGTCCGTCCCCACTGCTCTGGATGGGGGTGGCAGTCCCTCCCTGTGGCCTCCGGGGCCCGTGTGTGCCCCTCTCCTTGGCCTAAGGGCCCTTCGTCACCTACTGTGTGTGCCACGCTGTGCTAAGCACTTCACACTGGCTTAGCACAGTGAGAGGGATGAGTGGTCAGGACTCTGGATCTGGTCTGCTTGACTGTGTCTCCTCTCTCCTCTACCTGCTAGCTGCATGTGAGACCTTGGCCAAGTAACCTGACCCCTCTGTGCCTCAGTCTCCTCATTTGCATAATGGGGTCACAACAGTGCCTACCCACTAGAGTTGTTGGGATGAATGAATAAATTCATGCAGGGAAAGCACATAGAAGAGTGTCTGAGATATAGAAAAATGTTAATAAAATTTAGCTATTATTATTATTATTTCATCTTTTCATCACCTGAGCTGGCCCTGGCCTGTGCCTGTTTTCTCACTCAGATGAAGGGTATCCAGCCTCTTGTTTGAGCCTTTGAGGAAGGGCAAGTTGAGTGGCCTGCCTGAGGTCACCCAGTGGGAGAGCAGGGGTCAGTGGCACTGAGGGCAAAGACCCCTTCTTTAAAAAGCAGCCCCCAGGAGGCTTGTGCAGTGCCTGAAAGTTCTCCTACTCCTGAGGAGTCACTCTGAGGTTTTCCTCTTGCAGCTGGAAGGCAGGTCAGGAGGGTGGCTTCCCCAAAGCCAGTGTTGCCCCAGCACGGAGCCAGGGTCTGCACTCAGCTATCTCCACTGACTCTGGTCCTGGTCTTCGTCTTCTTTGTGGGGAAGCTGTTGACCATGGACCCATCTCTTTGGGGGCCTCAGACTTAGGAGGTTGCCCCTTGTCCCCCGACCCAGAGGGGAGGGGTCCCTGGGCGTAACTAGTGGAGATTCAAACCCTTGACTCTAAGCTGGGCTGTCCCACGTGTCGTTGGTGGCAGAAGTGGGGAGGTGGCCGGGGCTGTGAGGTCCATGATGATGCATGCCTGTGGGCTCTGCTGGACTGAGAGGCGCCAACCACAACCGTTTTTAATGAAGCTGTCAGCTGGGCCATGGGGGCACAGGGAGCAGACTGGGCAGAAAATCATCAATTTAAACAGATAATGAGTCAAAGCCTTGGGTGGGGTGAAGGCCTGGGGATCAGCAGGGCAGCATTGGAGGAAGCCAGAGGGGAGACCACGGCACAGACAGGCTCAGCTCCAGTGACCCAAACCCCACCCTACCCCGCTGCAGGGGCTTCCCTGTGGCACTCAGGCCAGTGCAGCAAACTGTCCTCAGCATCGGCTCTATGCCAGGAACTGAGCTAGTGCTGGGAATAGAGACAGGAGTAAGATGCCTCCCTGCCCTCAAGAAGCTCAGTCTGAAGGTAGAGGCAGACAGCTAAGTGGTCAGTTACACCATCATGTGAAATTGGCTGAGAGAAAAGCAGGTAAGTTCCAATTCTGGAACTTGATGGCCTGAGTTTCCATCTTGACTCAACTCCCTCCTAGCTTTAGGACCTTGTGTAATTTACTTACCCTCTCATTGCCTCAGTTTTCCCATCTGTAAAATGGGGTGGACCATAACAGAGTTGTGACTATTATTGCTGTGTAACAAACTCCCCAAACTCAGTGTCATGAAACAACCACCATCGTATTATGTGTCGACAGGTTCCGTGGTCAGGAATTTGGACAGGGCACAGTGGGGACGGCCTGTCTCTGCTCCACAGCCTGGTGCCTCGGCTGGAAGACTTGAATGTCTAGGGGTGACGAAAGTGGCTGGGGCTGGAATCATCTGTTACTCACATGTGACTCCAAGGCTCAGCTTGGACAATACGAGCAGAGCCACTAGCGGCCTGTGCATGAGGCTTGGACTTCTCAGCGCCTGGTGGGTTTGGAGAGGGAGCATCTTGAGAGAGGAAATGTCTGGAAAGCAAGAGACCAAGGTGGAAGCTGCATGGTCTTTTATAACCTACCTGGGAAGGCACATCACATCACTGCTGCTGCATTCTATTAGTTGAGGCAGTCACAACCTACCTAGGTTTAAGGTGAGGGGACAGTTTTAAAACTGTCACTCTACTCATAGCATTGGATAATTAAATTAAATGAGACATGTAGTGGGTCTAGGACAATGCCTGTAAGCACCAAATCAACGTTAAGTATTATTATAATTAGTGCTGCTGTGGGGAGGAGGTGGTAAGGAAAGGCTTCAGGGTGAAGGGTGATATCTGAGCAGGATTTTGAAGGATGAATAGGGGTTTGCTATGTACCACCTAGGGGACACAATTCAGGTAGAGGAAACAGCTTAGGCAAAGTCAAAGAAGGCTTGAAACCATGACGTGTTCAGGGGAACCATGTGTAATTTGGTGCTTTTGTAGCATTGAGGGCAAGGAAGAGCATGACTGAGGTTACGTTGGAAGAGTGGCAGGGTGACAGGATCCAAAGCAGCATCTTGTGGGCCCAACTGAGAAGTCCAGATTTTGTCCTGAGGGTATCAGGGAGCCGTGGAGAGTTTCAAGCAGGGGAGTGACGTGGCCAGTTTTGTCAGAAAGATCATCCTGGCAGCATTGTGGAGGATGGGTTGGAGGGATAAAAGTGGAGGCTGGGGACCAATGAGAAGGCCACTACAGAAAGAGATGAAGGGGGCCTGACCTAAGGGGTGTCTCAGTGAGGATGAAGTGGGGGAGTTGGATGCAGAGCCATTTAAGCTGTAACATCAACTCAGTTAGGGATAACTAGATGTGGAAGGAGAGGGAGTGGTCCAGGAGAGGCTCAGACCTGAGGCAGGAATGTCAGGCTGAATGTGGGTGATAGTTGTAAACATCGATCTTGATCCTGAGAATGGCCAGGGGTGCATGGCCAGCACTCAGTACTAGGGCCAGGCCTGGTCCTGCTGCCTCACTGGAGGATGACTTCAACTCACCTCTGAATCCTTCCAAACTGGCTTGGGCCGTACTGCTTGGTCTCTGATTGGCTGTGGGGATGAGGGAGAGAGAGGATTTGAGGGTACCCCCACTTGAGAGCAAGGGCCATATCTTTTCCCTCATGTGCCCAAAGTTTTTCTCTCTCCCCAGAACCTTTCCCTGGGCTGAGGACCAAGTGTTGGTGATCTTGGCTGGGAGTGGCTTAGGGCCACAGAATGGCAGAATTCTAGAATACTGCAATGGGAGAGCCCTGAGAAGCCCTAAGTCTGGCCCTAGACATGACTGGGTTTGAGCCCTGGCTCTGCTTCTTCCTGGATGTGTGGATGGGGCCCTGTGCAAGGTAGAGGCTGTACCCTCACCTTTCCCACAGGATTGCTGACCCCTCACAGTACCGGGACCACAGATGGGAACAAGTGAGGAATGAATAGTGCTGAGAAATCAATCTATCTATCTATCTATCTATCTATCTATCTATCTATCTATCTATCATCTATCCATCTGTCTATCTCCTATTATAAGGAATTGGCTCCCACAATTACAGAGGCTGAGAAGTCCAAGATCTGCCGGTGGCAAACTGGAGACCCAGAAGAGTTGATGGTGTGAGTTCCAGACCAGTGTTCCAGCTCAACAGTCAGGCAGAGAGAGAGAGAGCGAGAGCAAATTCTCCCTTACCTTTTTGTTCTATTCAGGCCTTCAACAGATTGCATGAGGCCCTACAACATTGGGGAGGGCAGTCTATCAATTTAATTCTTAATCTCTTCCAGAAACACCCTCACAGACACACCAAGAATGATGTTTAACTAAATATCTGGGCACCACGTGGCTTAGTCAAGCTGACACAGAAAATTAACCATCACAGAAGAGATTGCTAAGGGCCACCCAGCAAATTAGTGGCAGACCCAGAGCAGGGTCTGTCCTGGGCAGAGGTTTCTGCCAGTATCTCTAAACCATGGCACGAGGATAGAAGTGGCCTCCTCCCCAGAGAGGGTGCTGCCTCTGCAGCCAGTGGCCCTGGGTTCTAGTTCTGGCTCTGCCACTTTCTAGCTGAGTGACCCTGGGCATTCACTTCCTGGGGCCCTTGTTTCCTTCCTTGTGCAGAGAAAGTGTTTTGTGAATCTATGATTTGTTGAGTGACCGTACTGCATGTAACAGCAGGATGAGGGGACCTGGGGCAGGAGACTGATACTTAGTAGAGTACAGCATATGGGTCAAGAGGTGGGTGCTGGAGCCAGCATCTCAGAGCCACCAACTCTGTGACCTTGCAGGAGTTACTTGCCCTCCCTGCACCTCTGTTTCCTCATCAGCAAATGGGGATCCAACGAACTAATGCATTCTAAGTGCAGAGCGTGGCATGGAGCTCATGCAAACCCTCCAAGAATATTAGTCATTAGTATTTGTTGAGAGCCTACCATATGCCATGCATTTTATTTACATAAAATTCTCAGCTCATCAAATCATCCCAACAGCCCCAAGAGGTGGCGTGGCAGAGGCAAGACTACAGGCTCCCAAGACCCTGTTTCCTTTCCCTCCTGGACACACAGCCTGCCCTGCAGTGGGGCCAGGTAACCTCAATCTGCCCAGTGGAGTGTGAGCGATGTAATGCATGATGCCTCTTCCAGGCTGGCCCCTCAAACCCCCTTTGTGAGGCTCCATGTATTCTCTTTTTCCTCTTCTGCTGGTTAGCTGGTGTGAGGGTGCGGGGGTGGGGGGCGGCGTGTAAAGCAGTGGTTCTCAGGTGGAGTAATTTTGTTCCCCCTCTCCCTGGGGACATTTGGCAACATTCAGAGACATTTTTGGTTGTCACAACTTGGAGGAATGCTAGTGGATAGAGGCCAGGGATGCTGCTAAAGAAGCACAGCACAACCCCTGCAACAAAGAATTAGCCATCCCAAAGGTCAATGGTGCTAAGATTGAGAAACCCTGGTCTCGAGAGTCCTGAGGCCCTGGGATAATCTGAAAAGAAGAGCCTGGGTCCCTGAATGGCTGTATGGAGCACAGCTCTCCTTGCCCCCAAGGAATTAGACTAGAAGTAAATATATCTTTAAACCACCTGAGATTTGGGGGATTATTTTTTAGAACAGTTGGCTTGCCTTGCTATTGTTATGCCCAGTTCATTGATGAGGCAACTGAGACACAAGGTTACAGAACCTGTAAGCGACAAAGTGTGGGTTTGAGCCCAGGTTTGCCTGGCTGTGATACCTGTGTTTGCTTCAGAATCAGTGCGGCCTCTTTTCAGCTCCTGACTCTAAGGAGAAGCCTCATCATCATTTCTGTCCCCTCTGTCTGCATCCCCTAGGGGATTTTAGGTGGAGGCAGCTGCAGAATAAATCACCAAGTTGCTGCCAGGGCTCTCCTGCTCTGAGGCCTCCTGCTGTTGGGTGAAGCATGCTCCCCAGAACAAGCTGGCTGTGTCCCTCCTGGTCTCATCCCCAGGGAGCCCAGGTTGGTGATCTGTGACAGCAGCCCTCCTTTAAAAAGGGCTGGTGCACACCCGCTGCATGTACCCACTGTCCTCCGCAAAGAGCCCCTCCCATTACACTCTGCTCTCCTAAGCCAACCTCCGCCTGCTCCAGGTTTGAATTTCCGGGCAGGTATCTGGAGGCGTCTGGGCTCCCTGTTAATTTCCTGGCTTGGCTTCCTGAAAGGGAGAGGGCTCAGACGTGGCTGCCTGGAGCAATGAGGAGATAGCAGTGTTGGCTCTGGCGTCCTGCCTGTCTGCAGGGGCACCAGTGCCCATCAGCCCGCTGGAGGAACCCTGTCCTTGTGGTGCCACCATGCAGAGGAAGTTGAGGGTGAGGGCTGCACGTGGGCTGCAGAGCCTCATCTGGGAAAAGCCCGTGTTCAAGCCTCCAAGAACTGTGTGTGTGTGTCTGAATGTGCCTGGTGGTGTCTTTACCTATGCCTCTGACCCCAAGAGTTGTAGGAGCCGCTAACAGGTTATCTGGCACAGAGGATTTTTCTGTGTCCGTGCCCGTTAGCATCCTTCCGACACATTTCAGGGAGGGAGCCCCTCCTTTATTGATGTAACTTACAACAATGAACTCAAGCCTGTACCAGTGCTCTGTTGGGTAGGAGGTCCTTCCTTCAGTCTGTTCCACGTCTCTCTTGTTGCAGGTTGGGTCCATGGTCTCGATTTTGTGGAAATAGATCACATCTTTTTGCCTTCCTGATGTAAGCCTTCAAGTACCTGAAAATAGAAATTGAGTGCTTCTCTGAAAATACTTCCCAGATTCTCTTTTGCAGACCAAGCAAACCCACCTCCCCTAACCTTTTTTTTCCACCAATAAGGATGACCGCTGGGGAAATGTACGGTAGGAAAAAACGTGTCTTCAAGGTTCCTTTCCTTATCTGAGTTTCTTCTCTCCTCCTCTAAAAGTCCTCATTGGTATAGGAAAAGCACAGGCTTTAGGATGTGCTTTCCTACTCACGTGTGGTCATTTATGAGCTGGGCAACCGCAGCCAGGTGACTTAACCGCTCTGAGCAAGGCTCAGATCCTGCATTTTGCACCAAGCAAGTTATAGAGCAGATGCGCAGTAAGTGTTTATTTCTTCCGCCTGCCTTTTTACTTTCCTTCTCTCCCACCAACTCTGGGAATCAGGTGCTCCTGCTCTCACCCACCTCTCTCCTACTTTCTCTCTGGCTCTTGGCTGCTGCAGCCAAACCTGATCTGCTGGGTGCCGGGTGGGCAATGGCCAAGAGTGTGGGGGAAATTAACTATATCCCGGGGAGGGATGCCAGGCACCAGCTGCAGGGCAGGTGGACATGGGAGAAGGCTTTCCCTGTTGCCTCTGCTCCAGAGCCCACTCTCCACCCCCAGGTCATTGAGTCACTCTCTTGGCACCTCTTCTATGGGTTTCTGTCAGTCGCAACACCTCCTCTGTTAAAGCCCTGACCACAGCCCTGCTGTCATCAGAATGTGGTATGCTGTGGGGTCACTTGATTCCCCTACAGCAGAATGCTCCAGGAATCTTAGACTATTGTGGCCATTTTCCAGATGGGAAAACAGACTCAGAGAGGGGCCATGATCTGCCCAAGGCCTCCACCAAAGTAGGGTGAGACCCAGGTGTCCTGATTCTGGTCCAGTGCTGTCTCCACTGTGTTACTTAAAAGCGGAGGCTGGGGCTTCCCTGGTGGCGCAGTGGTTGAGAGTCCGCCTGCCGATGCAGGGGACACGGGTTCGTGCCCCGGTCCGGGAAGATCCCACATGCCGCGGAGCGGCTAGGCCCGTAAGCCATGGCCGCTGAGCCTGCACGTCCAGAGCCTGTGCTCCGCAACGGGAGAGGCCACAACAGTGAGAGGCCCGCGTACTGCAAAAAAAAAAAAAAAAAAAGTGGAGGCTGATTGTGACACTTACTCCTTTGGAGGCAGGAGATGCAAAGGTCCCTGAATACAGTGAGGGCACAGGGGCGCTGTCTAAAGAGTTGCCTCTCTCTTTTCAGGATAAGGGAGATGGCCCAGGCTTCCCTGAGCAAAGGAGCCCTCAGGAGGATGGCAGCTCGTTTCCCTGAGGCTGGGCCCCCATTAAGTTCTTACACCTGCAAGCAGCCTTTCAGATTGGCCACTGCCACTGCTGTCCGTGTGTCACATAAATCCTCACAGAGACAAGAAGCAATTAGGGAGGAGAGAGAGAGAGAGGGAACGAGCAGAGATTCAGAGGGAGAGGGAAAGAGAAAGTGAGAGAAAGAGAGGGAGAGATGGTAGGATACAGGGAGAAACACATTCAGATACAGAGACAGACAACAAGACAGATGGAGAAACAACAGAGTCTGAAGAGAAGACAGAGAAGGAAACATGGAAAGCGAGTGTGAGACAGAGGGACACGGAGAGATGAACAGGGTGAGGCAGAGAAGGAGGGAAACAGAGATACTCAAAGTGACAGATGGAGAAGAGGGAGAGCATGGATGGACAGAGACACACACACCACACACACACGCACACACCACATACACTCACACAAAGGGAGGCTGGGTTAGAAAAAGAAACTGAATTGAGTTAAAAAAAAGAAAAAGAGACACAAAGATAGACATAAGGCAAACCAGGGGGGCCAGACAGATGAGTTTTCTTTCTGCAAAATGTAGAAGTTTTGTTTTTGGCCGCACTGCCCCGCTTGTGGGATCTTAGTTCCCCAACCAGGGATTGAACCCAGGCTCTCAGCAGTGAAAGCACTGAGTCCTAACCACTGGACCACCAGGGAATTCCCAAAATGTAGAGTTTTAAACTGGTTTGGGAGTGAAAGGGAAGATGTGGTGTTTATTCTGTGAATCATGAAATAATAGGCTTGGGTGGAGAAGAGTTTAAGGACCAGAAGAAATTGTGTGGAAGTTTACATTTTCTACACACTCTTGAGCTGTGCAAAACCCCTGTGAGGCAGGACACGCAGGGACCATTGTCACTCACATTTTCAAGGTAGAAAAGCGGAGGGTCAGTGATTCCCCAGGCCTCCAGTCACCGAGATGGGCCTCACTGAAGAGCTTGCTCGCTGCCCTGGTGATCTCAGCAGTGTCTGGGGAAGGCTCAGCCTAGGAGCCAGGAGGGCGTTCAGAAGTTCTTCTGGATCCCGGCCCGGGGTGGAGGTGGAGGGCACTGGAATCATGGTGAATTCACAGCTCATGCCAGCCCTTCACAGCAGGGGTGTCCATGGCTGGAAACTTGCCTCTTCCCTTTTGTGAGTCTGAACTCTCACTGTGGGTAGTTTTGAGCGTGGAGTGCTCAGAATGAACCGTGTGCTTCACATCTACCTACAATCCCAGCTACGATTCGACACCCGCTTTTGTCTGAGATGAGATGTCCAGTGCCTCAGGGACTTTGAGGAGCGGAAACTTCCCTCCCCCACTCCCTCCCCACCTCTTTCTTATTCATTTTTCAAATATTCAGTATGCACCAGGCAACTCTTGTAGGTATTAAGGAATATGGCAATGAACAAAACCAATAATAGTAATAATAGTAAAACAACCCCTGTCCTCAAGGAATTTATATTTTAGAGGGGTTGACAAAAACAAACAAAATAAATTTAAAAGATAGCATTATTAATGATGGTACATGCTATGGAGGAAGACATAAAGCATGAGGGGAGATTGGGGGTGCTGGTGGTATAATTCATGGATGTTGGCTGGAGGGCCTTACCCGGCAGGGGACATCTGAGTAAAGATCTGAAAGAGTGGGGGGAGTGTGAATATCTGTGCAGTGCAAAGGCCCTGAGGCAGGAGCAGGCCTGGCAGGGGTGAGGAAGAGCAAGCAGGCCAGTGTGGCTGGAGCAGAAAGGATGCAGGGGAGAGTGGTAGGCGATGAGGGCAGAGAGACAGGGAGGAGCAGAGCACGCAGGGCCTTGCAGACCATTGTTGCGACTTTGGCTTTTGTCCCAAGTGAGATGGAGCCATTGGAGGGTTTAGAGCGGAGCAGTGCCCGGACCTGACTTCAGTTTTCACAGGATGCTCTGATGGCTGGGTCGAGCCTTGTATGCAGAGGGCAGGAGCCAAAGCAGGGAGACAGTTTTCGGCATTAGTGAGGTTCCTCGAGGTGCCGGATGAAAAGGCACAGCTCCTGCTCTCAGAGTGTGTTGTACTTAGCAGAAGGTGTGGGGGTCACGGGGACAGGTGACCTCCACCTCTACGCTGCGTGAGGGCCTCCCCCTCCTCCCCACATCTGAGGAGCCCCAGGGCCCTTGATTCCTCTGAAGTATCTTGGCTCCTTCCATTCCTCTCTCTTTTTTTTTTTTTTTGCGGTACGCGGACCTCTCACTGCTGTGGCCTCTCCCGTTGCGGAGCACAGGCTCCGGACGTGCAGGCTCAGCGGCCATGGCTCACGGGCCCAGCCGCTCCACGGCATGTGGGATCCTCCCGGACCGGGGCACAAACCCACGTACCCTGCATCGGCAGACGGGCTCGCAACCACTGCACCACCAGGGAAGCCCTCATTCCTCTCTAGAGGAGGCTCTCTTTAGTCCCTGAATGAGTGAGTTGAGCTTTTTTCTACTTTGGAGCCTTGTACGGGCTGTCCCTCTACCCAGAACACTCCTCTCTAATCCTCTTTTGTAGGCAAACCCAACTCAGCTTTCAGGTCTCAGATACCAAGTTACTTTCTCGGGGGGCCTCCACTGATCCCTGATCACATGCCTTATTTATATAGCATTCATGATTTTTCCTTCTGTGCTCATCCTGGGGCAGAGACAGGAAAGGGAGAAGGAGGGAGAGATGCCCACGGAGGGAGAAGTGAGATGGGAGGCATCCGGTGTTGGAAGGGTCAGGGATGGGCTGCTTCTGCAGGATGGGGAAGACTGGGGCCAAGGACAGATGGACCTGCCAAGGGCACGTGTGCATTGAGCTGTGGGCAGGGCCTGGACTCTGTCCTCCTGACTTGAGACAGTAAGATGTCCTTGATGATACCTTTTGTTCCCTTCTTATCTTTCTCCTCTGCATTCACAAGCAGGGCAGGGGAGAAAGCCAGGGAGATGGGGTCCTGAGAAAGTGAGATGTTCCCAAGCACACAGTGGGGCCTGGACTTGGGCAGAAACACCAGCACCCATCTCCCAGCTGGACCCTCTCCCATCGAGCCCTTTCTCACACGCAGGGGCCTGGCACCAAGGACCCCGCTTTTCCCTCCTTGCTCACACCCTTCCCAGCAGCTGGAGAAAAGGAGGGACTTGCCCAGCCTGGGGTCTGTCCCCTGTTGCCTCTCCGCTGCCGTGGCAAGGGGATTGGGCTGTTCCCTTCCCTCGTTTCCCTCTGCTCTCACTCTTCCATCGGGGGCGCACAGCTCCCAGCTCTCCCGGGGGCCTGGCAGACCTGTCACATCCAGAGAGATGAGGCTGAGTGTTGCTGGGGCCATCGCTGGTGGAGACAGCAGGTGATGGTGGCCATGAGTGGTGTCGAAGCACTCGGGGATGAACCCCGCCTCCTGGGGAATCTCACCTTCAAAACTGTCTTGGAAATGGAATGTGACTGTGGTGCCATCGCTTAAGACAAATAAGACCTCAGGCCAAATGAAATCAGGAAGCAGGCTTGAAAGAAGTCAAACTCCCTTTTCTTCTTTTTTAGTCTCCTGCTTTCAAGTGTCCAGGGCACTCTGAGTTTTGAAGGCATCTGCTTGCTCTCACTTAATCCTAGAAAGTGAGGGTGTCTCGGAGACCAGGGCAGGGAGACCAATGGTTGTAGGTAATGAGGAAGGTCAATGGCGGTGAAAGACAATTTTTCCTGGCTTGGTCTCAGGCACTTTGGTTTTGCTTTCACTTTGTTGGGAGAAGATCTGGTGTAACGTTCTCCTTATTATTTATGTTTCTTCATTATCTAGCCACTTGAGATAGTTCCAGTTGGTGCTGGCTTCTTGCAGCAAGCATGAGAGTGGCACAGCAGAAAGGACACAGGCTAGGAGCTGGGAGACTGGACTTTGCCGTGAAAAGCTATGTGATCTTATGTCCTCACTTGTCCTCTCTGGTCCTTATGTTTGTAGGGCTAGGTTTGACCAGAGGACCTCAGGCCCCTGGGTGGATGTGGCAGGTCAGTGTGGCAGAAGGATGTAGCCAGACCCTGGAAGGTAACTCTGGATTCTGTGGGAGGTGAGGCCTCTGGCTGCTACCAGGCCCTGTGTGTCTGCTGTCTTCTCACTCTGGTGAATTCCAGGCTGGCCTCCCCTTGCCTGGCTCATCTCCCCCCACCCCCGGGCATCCTCAGTGAGGCCTTGGTCCTCATCTGTTTCTCACTCCCTGATGGGAATTTCCCTCCAATGCAGCGGTGGCCTCCATGAATCTCAGCTCCTCCAGAGCTGGGAAATACTTCATTTACCAGACATGAGGCTGCTGATCCATGCCTCTGTCTTACTGACTCCCCGGCCAGGGATAAGTGTGGGAACAGATGGAAATGTCAGATTTGAAGAAGGATGCTTCTCTCCTAGACCTGGATATCCCTTAGTGGTGGTGGTGGTGGTGGGCGGGGTGGGGGGTGGTGGTGGGGATGGGCTCCCTTGGGGGAAACAGGCTGAGAGGGATGCAGTCTGTGTTTATTCATCCTGGGCTGGTGGTAGGAATGAGCACCAGGGGTTGGAAAATAGGGCGCCAGTATTGGCTTAGTTTCCTCCTCACTCTGAACATCTCTCTCTCTCTGGGCCTCAGTCTATCTGTAAAATGAGGGGGTTGGATGACGTCGATATTCTCAAATAACTGTTCATGGGCAGCTGCATCAGAGTCACCCGGCTGCTTGCTAAAAGTGAGGAGGACCAGTGCTCTCTGTAGGTTTTTAGCATCAAAACTTCTGAGTAAGGGCCTGGGAATCTGTATTTTAATGAATTCCACCAGGTGATTCTGATGCATGTGAAGTCTGACCATGGCTGGAGCAGATGAGCCCAGGGCCCTCTGGCTGGAGTGTATCCCAGCTCGTCTCCCTCATGCCCTGGCATGTGACTGAGTGTTCGGTGCCATGTGCAAATGTTCTGTCGTGTGAAGTCCTGTAGGAGGATCTAGGGAGGTTTCTCTCTGTCTTTCTCTCTTTTTTTTTGTCTGTGCCATGAGGCATGCGGGATCTTAGTTCCTTGACCAGGGATGGAACAAACCTGTGCCCCCTGCAGTGGAAGTGCGGAGTCCTAACTACTGGACTGCCAGGGAAGTCCCTCTCTCTCTCTTTTTAAAAAAATAATGGCACGGCTCTTTTTTACCAGAAAAATAAGCCCCACGTTTTGGGGAGGGAGACCATAGGCGAGAACCAGATGCCTCACCTAGAGATTCCTTAGAAGGCAACAGTCACACCTTCAGGTGATGCTGAGGGAGAGGGATAGGCCTTGTTCTGTGTGATGCTGGAGGCAGACCCAGGGCTACAGGTGAGTGTTGGAGGAAGGAAGTGTTTTCCTACAGGAAGAGCTCGCAGGCGCCTTCGGTGGTGGTGTGCACCCCATCAGTCAGGGAGTGTGGGCTGATGATGTGTACTCTCCTGGGGAAGATGTGCTAGAAGAGCCTCAAGCAGTTGGTGGATTTGAAGACGTTTATGAAGGCCCCTTTCAGGCCAGAGCTGCCAGGATTCCATAAAAGTCAGGCAGCTTTGCCTGCCTAAGATTTAAAGCAATGTGTGCACATGTGCATTCACACACGTACAAAGAGCCATTCGTGTGTGCAAACCTCCAGATACCTGTGTACGCGTACACATGAGTACACGTTTGCCTGTGTGACACACAGGCCTCTTCCCACGGGCAGTGAGTGCACACTGGCACAGAACACGGACACGTGCATAAACACTACGGACAGGCTGTGGTTCACGCACCGCATACGTCTGGCTCAGCCTCTTCCCTCTGGCTGTTTGTTCCCCTCCCCACCAGAGCCTGGGGCCTCCCTGTGCAACTTCCACGCTGGTTTCCAGAGTCAGAGCCTTGTTTAATCTCCATTAGCTCTCTTATTTCTGGCACCAAATTAAAAGTGTGACCAAAAGTTAATTATTCTAATTCAATTTGGCCCTAATGCGGAGCACGTGGTGATGGGAGGCCCTGGCAGAGGTGGGCCAGGTGTGGGCAGGAGGAGGCGACCTCAGGCTTTAATACATCTTAATGACTCTTTCAGGAAAATACCCCGAAGCCTTTTCTCTCTGCCTGTTTCCTGGCCACTCCCCCGGGCCCAGCCTCCGGATTTCCCAGAAATCTCAGGGTGCTTTTGGGAGCTTGGCTTTGGGAAATATTTGAGGCGATAGCAGGCCAGAGCAGAGGTGGAAAGGGGTGTGTGTGTGTGGATGCTGAAGGAGAACACAGTCCAGACTCTCATGTCAAGAAGCCTCTGGAGGGCTTCCCTGGTGGCGCAGTGGTTGAGAGTCTGCCTGCCAATACAGGGGACACGGGTTCGAGCCCTGGTCTGGGAAGATCCCACATGCTGCGGAGCAACTAGGCCCGTCAGCCACAACTACTGAGCCTGCGCGTCTGAAGCCTGTGCTCCGCAACAAGAGAGACCGCGATAGTGAGAGGCCCACGCACCGCGATGAAGAGTGGCCCCCGCTTGTCGCAACTAGAGAAAGCCCTCGCACAGAAACAAAGACGCAACGCAGCCAAAAATAAATTTAAAAAAAAAAAAAAAAAGACTCTGGAGGGCCAAGCCAGAGCTTCTCTCTCGAGGTTACGCTACTGAGGTTCCCTCTGAGCCTTCCTCCTTGGACGAAGCAGACAGATGAAGATTACTGCCTCTGCTGGATGCTTGGGAACAGCCAACCCTCCTTTCCTCCAGCGCAAATTGCTTTCCAGATCAGTCTCCTGCTTCTGCCTGCACTCCCCGCTCAGTCTTGTCTGTTCATTCTCCACCCTCTCCCACTCAGGAATGTAGCTTTCCCTAGTAACCAGATCTCCCCCAAACACGGAATCCCGTCCCCACATTTGGTCATGGGGCCCTTGTTGGTTGCTGGGGCTTGGATGAGCAGGGGGGGAGTCTGAAGGAGAATTAGAACTTTTGCCCTGAGGGCTTTCTGTCTTGCTCAGGAATCAAGCCTGGGCCTTTGGGAGATCCTGGACTGATGGAGGAAGTAGCATCTTAGTGGGGAATGATAGATCAACAGTCACAGACTTCAAGGTCTTAAGACTGCTTCAGAGTATGAAGCTGATGTCAAGCTGCTAGCTGAAGTTCAAGTAGCTTCCGTAGGATTCTTGCCTGTTTGCACACCCCCCAGGGATTGGAGCTCACTACCTCCTAAGGTCTCTCTCTGACCACATCTTCCTGCATGTTGAGCCAGGATCTGGATCCCTGTAACTTTCCTCCCATTGGTCCTACAGCTGCTCTCTGGGGTCATACAGGACAACCCTGCCCTCTGACAGTCATAAAGTATTTGAGGATAATGTATAATGTCCTCTGCTGGACCTCTTCTTCTCCAGGGCAGCAGTTCCTCAGCTGTCCCTCCCATGGTGGGGTTGCGAGTCCACCTGTGGTAGTCAGAATGGGCTAACTGCTGTGATCCACCATGTCCAAATGTCAGTGGCTTCCCTCACATGACAGGAGTTCTGTCTCATGTAACTAACTGTCCAGTGCAGGCATTCGGCAGGTGGCCTTCAGTGCAGTAATTCCACATCCCTGTTTCCTTGCTTCTTGGGCTCTGCCCTCCTGTAGGACCTTCAAGTTCTCTCCATTTAGCCAGCGAGTGGGTCATGTCTGGAGGTGATGCAGATCACTCTTGTCCCCACTCTATTGGCCAGAACTCAGTCACATGACTGCCCCTAACCACAAGAGAGGCTGGGAAATATAGTCTGGTTGTGTGTCCAAGAGGAGATGGGAAATGGTTTGGTGAACTAGCTGGTCCATACCATACCATCCTTAGCTCACCCTCTACAAACATACTTCAGCTTGCCCATGCCCCTCTTAAGTGTGACACTCAGACATTAAAAAAGAAAAGGGGGGCTTCCCTGGTGGCGCAGTGGTTGAGAGTCCGCCTACCGATGCAGGGGACACGGGTTCATGCCCCGGTCCAGGAAGATCCCACATGCCGCAGAGCGGCTAGGCCCGTGAGCCATGGCTGCTGGGCCTGCATGCCTGGAGCCTGTGCTCCGCAGCGGGAGAGGCCACAGCAGTGAGAGGCCCGCGTACTGCAAAAAAAAAAAAAAGGAAAAAAAAAAAAAAGAAAAGGAAAGAAAAAAAAAAATGGTGTAGGTATAGCCTGACCAGGTAGCAAATGAGCAGTCACCATTTCATGAGCATCTAGTATGTTCTAAATGGTGATGCGCTAGAACCAGCTCAAACTGGCTCCTGAAAGCCAGTTCAGCACATCTCTTCCCAGCTCTGTTCTCAGTGATCCCACATTGGTAGTTGGAAATGGTCCATGATGGGATTGTTGAAATCAAGGAAATGGGCACATGTTATTCAGTTGGCCAAAAAGTTCGTTCGGGTTTTTCTGTAAGATATTAGTGAAGGCTCCCCCCTCCCCCAGACTGATGTCAGCACCCAACATTCTGGCTTTACCTGTCATACTGCAGGAGCCTCGCCAAATCCCTATAGGTAGACTTTGTTATTTCTATTTTAAAGTTTACGAAACTGAGGTCATGGGACTGGCCCCAAGTGCCGTAGCTCGTACACAACAAAGCTGGGATTCTGACTCAGCTCTGCTTCAAAGCCTATGCAGAGAGGGGCAGACACTGACCACCCTGTTCTGGGTACATCCATTTCTTCCTACTTTCTTCAGGTGGTTGTTTTGATCAGAAGAGATGGCCCCAATCTTAGCTGCTGGCCTTAGCCATGCCTCCTCCTTTGTATTGGCCACTCCTCACACAGGGACCAGGTCTCAGTCTTTGTTCAGGAAAGCACCTGGCACACAGTGGAGGTTACATAAACTGGATCTAGTAAGCCCTGTCCTGGGGGAGCCTCCAGTCTGTGAGAGAGAATAGACCTTTCCTTGACACAGTCCCCAGTCTGATGGGGGAGGGAAAGCCCTGTCTCGGGGAGGTGCCCCAATCTGGAAAGGGATGAAAGGTCTCCACTCACAGAAGCCCCAATCTGAAGACAAGAGGAGTCTTGGCCTCTGTCCTTTGGGAGCTCACGGTCATGTGGTTAACTTCTTCCCCATATGGAGTTCCTAATCTGATGGGGAAGGACTTAGATCCCATGCCCTCATCACTGTGTACTGGTGCTATGGGGAAGTTTGGCTGGGAGTCTGGGGAGAGAAAGTTGTTAATTTGTAGGGGATGCTGACGGTATGCTCCTCCCCAGCAGCCAAGAGCTACTTGAGTCTGTATGTCCCAGCACAATATCTTCTCCTCCAAGAGCCCAAGCACATGGGGGCAAGTCAGAGGAAGTAAATGTTCCACAAAAGAGATGCCCGATGTTTTCCCTCTGTCCCCTGGAGACTGAGCCTTCATTCTTCCGGCTCATGAGTGCATGTCCTGGATGCAGGGCCAGGGAGGGTTGTGGGCATAGAGGGTAGGGATGCCAGGCAAGAGGGGTTCTAGGCCTCCAGATGCTGCCCACTGGCATCCCTGTGCTCCTGCATAGCAGGTGCTGGAGTGTAATTGCTAGGAGCACTATCTGTAACATGCATTCAGAGGAAAAGCAAGGAAATTGAGTTTTGTTCTTGATCCAATTAGGGAAAATACCAGAGATGGCAGGTTAGTGTGTCTGGTACTCACTGGCTCCTCCAGCCACTTAACTACGCATTCTGGTTCAGCTGTATCACTCGAGTGAAGCAATAGGCACGAGGGGGTGACCCAGGAGCCTGTGGGGCTAATGGATGAATCAGGATGGAGGTTGAGTGGTGCCTGTAAGGGGGGCATCTCTGGGAGGAATGAGAGGTGGCCTGACTTTGTCCTTCACTAGGTGACTCTACCCTGGCCTGCTCACTGGGCAGCAGGTTTCTAGGTCCCAACCAACAGGATGGAATTTGGCAGAGTTCTTCTAAGCCCTAGACGGTTGGGCTGGATTTATATTTTCTGGTAATCCTTTCTCCTCTTATGCTTCCTCTTCTCTCTCTTCCTTCCTTTTTTTTCTCTTCTCCATTCTCTAGGAGTTATAAAGATGGTGAGGAGTGGAGAGGGAGCAAATACCAGCAAAGGATTTAGCATAAGTTAAGTCAAAGAGAGGGAGAAAGCAAGGGAATGGACCATCCTTGCTGGAGGAGGGTGGAGGGTGAGACTGGACCAATTGTGAAGGACCTGGGATGTCAGGGGCTGTGTCTTGTCCACTGTTGCATCTCCACTACCTAGCACAGTGCCCAGCACAGAGTAGGTGTTCAATAAATACATGCTGAGTAAATGAATGACATTGGCCTGCAGTCAATGTGGAGCCTGAACTTCAGCCAACTGAAGGTGGTTGAGGGGTAGAGAGTAGCATGATCCTGACATTTATCAAGTACCCTTGGGGGAAGAATTGAGGTTTGGGGTCCTTACCCTGGAGGAGCTCACTGTCCAGCTGGAGAGCTAGTCCACTCATGCATGAAGGATTGTAAGGCAACTTATTTGAGAAATAGCACAGACTTGCTAAGGGGCTCCATAGTAAGGAGCACAGAGTTGTGGGATTAATTAGAAGAAGATTCTTGGAGAAAGTTGGGTTCTGATTTGAATTGATGGAGGGGATCTTGGAGGGCATTCTTGGTAAGAGGAATAGCCAGAGCAAAGGCAGGGGGAATAGGGGTTTGTTGGGAGGGGGAAGAAAAGAGACTGACCCATTGTATTTAATAAGATCCTAGAACTTGAAAGAGCCTTCAGTTTTTTTCAGGTCAGCAAACTGAGGCTCAGAAAGGGTAAATAGGAAACCCAAGTTCACACAGCAGATGCTAAGAGGACCAGAACCTTCTGTCTCCCAGTCCAGTGCTCTTTCCTCTACACCATACCACCAGCTCCCCTTTTGGGACAGAGCATAGAGTACAAATTTAACGAACCTAGTCACAGTGTGTCAAGGAAGGAGAAAGATCCCCCAAACTTTGGTGCCCTTTCTGGCATTTGCATCATTCGAAATGTCTTGCATCCTAGTTTCCTTTTGGAGACACTAGAAAGATCCTAGGCATCCTGGGGGATGATGAGGATGGGGTTTGTGTGTGTGTACGTGTGTGTGTGTGTGTGTGTGTGTGGTGGACCGATGACTTGGTTGGGCTCAGAATTCTGACTCAGTTTGCCATAACCCTGGGCACCTGTCTGCTTGGCTTTGACCTTGACCATGGAGGAAGGTAGTGAGCCCAGAGCAGGCTCACTTGCTCCCACTCTGGGATTTGGGGACTTGGCTGGAGCGCTTTCTTTTTTTTTTTTAAATTACATTTCATGTTTTCTTTTTTAATAGATCTTTATTGGAGTATAATTGCTTCACAATACTGTGTTAGTTTCTGTTGTACAACAAAGTGAATCAGCCATATGCATACGTATATCCCCATATCCCCTCCCTCTTGAGCCCTCCCACCCTCCCTATCCCCGTCTCTAGGTCGTTGCAAAGCACTGAGCTGATCTCCCTGTGCTATGCGGCTGCTTCCCACTAGCTAGCTATTTTACATTTGGTAGTGTATATATGTCCATGCAACTCTCACTTCGCCCCAGCTTCCCCCTCCCCCTCCCCCGTGTCCTCAAGTCCATTCTCTATGTCTATGTCTTTATTCCTGTCCTGCCGCTAGGTTCATCAGTACCTTTTTTTTTTTTTAGATTCCATGTATATGTGTTAGCATACGGTATTTGTTTTTCTTTTTCTGACGTACTTCACTCTGTATGACAGACTCTAGGTCCATCCACTTCACTACAAATAACTCAATTTCGTTTCTTTTTATGGCTGAGTAATATTCCATTGTATATATGTGCCACATCTTCTTTATCCATTCATCTGTCGATGGACACTTAGGTTGCTTCCATGTCCTGGCTATTGTAAATAGAGCTGCAGTGAACATTGGGGTGCATGTGTCTTTTTGAATTATTGTTTTCTCAGGGTATATGCCCAGTAGTGGGCTTGCTGGGTATATTTGGAGCTCTTTATTTGACCTGTTAATCTTTTCTTCTTTCATGGTAAAAGTCCTCCCTATAATGATGGCTTTGGGGAAAGTTTTGCTTTTCCTTCAACTGACTCCCTGCTGGCCCAGACTTTGCAGTGTGCACATCGAGTTTCTCAGGGCTGATTCTGGCTTTGTTTCTGGGACCTCTGCTGTTTAAAAAGAAAAAGAACAAAGCTGTTCTTTTACTTCCAGGGAGTGAGTACAATTTGCTAGTACCTCCAGAAAGATAGTGTTATGCAGAGTGGTAAGGAATAGACTACGGGGGCACTGCTAATTTCCCCTGATAGTGTAAGAAAAGTATCAGCGTCAGATCCTACCACCAACTGTCTGTGTGACCCCCTTCTCTGAGCCTCAGTTTCATCTCTGGGAATGTGAGAGAATTAGACTGGATTTTCTTTGAAGTGCATTGAGTTTTAGCCATCTAGAATTCCATGTGTATGTCTCAATTTCTCCCTTGGTCAGAGATATTTATTGAAAACTCCTTTTGTACAAACACCCGCCTCTCCCTCCTCCCCACCACTATACATGGAATGACTTAAAGCACAGTTGCAATGAAATGTACCTCATTATACATCTCATTACATGAGCAGTGAGAGGGGATGTTAGCATTAGCATCTTGGTTAAGGCCATGGGCTCTGGAGGCAGACCTCTCTGGTTGGAATCCTGGCTCTCCCACTTATTAACTGTGTAACTTTGGGTTAGTTGCATAATCTGCAGACCTCAGTTTCCTCATCTGTATAAATGGGGATGCTAATGATACTCATTGTACTGGGTGGCGAGTACATGAGGTTATCTAGGTAAGATGCTTAGCGCCAGTCTTGACACATAGGAGGCACTCATTACATGTTAGCAATTTTTGTAATTATGATGACTGCTTTGCTGTATATCTCAGCGCTCTCCTGCCTAAATTTCTTTATTTCCACCCCCTCTGTTGCCCATAACTACAGTCCAGACCACATAGCATGGCTCACAGAGTTCCCTCTGACATGGGTCCTGACTGCATTTTGAGTTCCCAATCCCTCCTTCTTCCAAAAACCATGAAAACTTTACACTCCAGGAATGCTCAACTGCTAACAATTCTCTGAAATTATGACACCGATTCATTCTCAGATGTCTTTGTATAGCAGGTATCTTTGCCAGGAATGTCTGTCCTCATCTTGTTGTCACAGTCTGGTCCAGATGCCCCCTCATCTGTGACAATTTCTCTAACCCTTCACGCAGGGACAACCACTTTCTTTGGGGGAAATCGTGCACCCAGAACATATTGACATTGGATGGATTCTCTGGAATTGAGAGCGTTTGCTTTACTAATCTACCGTCTTTACTGTGAGCCACTTGAGAATGGAGACTTCAGTTTTATTTCTATCCCCAGTGTCTAACAAAGTGCCTGAGTTAACTCTGGTTCCAACCAAGCCATCGCTCCATCGTACATAGAGCATAGACTCAATGATATTCTCTGAGCTGCATATGAAATACTGAGAATGGATGTTGGGTATGTCAAGAACAAGGAACAAGTTGAATGGTGTTGCGAGTGGGGATGCAGGAATAATCTGAGAAGATTTACCAAAAGGGTGAGTCTTGAGCTGGTTTTGGAAGCTGATTCAAGGTCTCCTTCGTGGGAGCAGGTGCCCTTGAGGGCCTGGTACCAGGTATCTCAGTCCCCACTAAGGAACAGAGTATCTGCTCACCTCGTCGTCATTCCCAGTCTAGGTCCCACCACCACCCCTTTGCTCAAGCCTATAACCTGGGCATCACCTAGATTGCTCCTTCCCTCTTACCCCACATATGCCCCCATAAACACCAAGCCATAGATTTAACCTCCAAAATATCTCCAATTCATCCACTTCTTTCCATTTCTACCGCCACTACCCCAGTCCAAGCTATCATTACCCTTTGCATGGATTCTTGCAATAACTTTCTAACTGATGTGTTTGTGTTCATTCCATAGCCTTGTATCAGTTAGAATTAAGTTGGAGTGTGAGTAACAGAGACTCAAAATTACATGGAAAAGTCTGTAGGTGAGCAGTTCAGGTGGTTTGCATGGTGGCTCTGCTCCATGGCATTGTCAGGCACTGAAGCTCCTTTTTATTTCAGTGCTCTGCCATTTTTACCTTGTCACCTGGTGGACCAAGATGGCTGCTCCAGCTCCAGCTATTACATCTGCAGTCCAGCCGTCAGGGAGGAGGACACTCCATTTAAGGACACTTCCTAGACAGTGCACCCACCATTTCCACTCACATCGCATTGGCCAAAACCGAGTCACATGGCCATACCTAGATGCAAGAAAGACTTGGGCTGGAGTCATGTGCCTGTTGACAAATCAGAGGCACTGAGGAAGAAGGTGAGTGGTGGTATTGGGGAACAATTTGTGGCTTTTACTACAAAGCTCTACAACAAGTTCATCATCATTTCACTCCCCTGCTTAAAACCCTACAATGGTGTTCAGATTCTCTCAGGGTAAAATTCAAAATCTTAACACAACCTATGAGAGTTCCTGAACCAGAGATTACCTCTTTTGTCTCAAGTCCTTTTCCCTCAAATCCTTAGTACTCTAACCATCTTCTCTCTCACCTTTGGGCTTTTGCACACGCTATTCCTGCCGTCAGAAACACTTTGTTGCAGATGCTTGAAATTTTTTTTAGTCTCATGTCATACCCCTTCAGCCCAGCTGATTTCAGTGTAGCTGTCATGGACTCTTCCATGCATTCCTTAAAAAAAAAAGTATTTATTTATTTATATTTTTTATTTTTGGCTGCGTTGGGTCTTTGTTGCTGCACGCGGGCTTTCTCTAGTTCAGTGAGCAGGGGCTACTCTTCGTTGCAGTGCACGGGCTTCTCACTGCAGTGGCTTCTCGTGTTGTGGAGCACAGGCTCTGGGCGTGTGGGCTTCAGTAGTTGTGACGCGTGGGCTCAGTAGTTGTGGCACCCGGGCTCTAGAGCACAGGCTCAATGGTGCACAGGCTTAGTTGCTCCACCGCGTGTGAGATTTTCCCGGACCAGGGATCGAACCCGTGTCCCCTGCATTGGCAGGTGAATTCTTTTTTTTTTTTTTGCAGTACGCGGGCCTCTCACTGCAGTGGCGTCTCCCATTGCGGATCACAGGCTCCGGACGCGCAGGCTCAGCGGCCATGGCTCACGGGCGTAGCCGCTCCGCGGCATGTGGGATCTTCCCGGACCGGGGCACGAACCCGTGTCCCCTGCATCGGCAGGCGGACTCTCAACCACTACGCTACCAGGGAAGCCCCCCATGCACTCCTTTATTGCCCCACCTCAAACACGGGCTGCATTGCCTTCCTGTTTTCTGACACTGGCCTCTCTCTAAAGCCATGGAAATCACTGAGCTTGTGCACAAACACAGTCTGGAAGGGTGGGGTAGGGTAGTTTTTATCCTTGGGGGCACCAGTGTGGGCTAGGAGTCAGTGAACTGATGTCCCCATCCTTCATGCCTAGAGAAACAACTCTAAAGTATATTGCACATGGTTCTTTGGGGGTCCCAGCAGGACTGAGCTCCAGTTGCCTACATTGAAACTAGCTCAACCAAGTACCTTTGTTGTTTTTTCACTTTTCTTCTTGTCTCATTGTCCCTACCTCCTTACTCTGGTTTCTTGGGATCATCTCTCAAATTAACTACCTGTATAAGACCTTGTCTCAGGTTCTGCCTTTAGGGGAACCCTAAACATTACAGTTGATTATACAATTGGCCCTAGAGCATACATCCTTTGCGTGGGATTCTGGAACATCCCTTACTGTTGCAGGTGGCTAGTGGGGGGTGTGATAACCCCTGATGTACTGAAGTATCTCAGTTACTGAGACTCTCACTCAGTGGATTGGGTGAGGCACAGTCAGAGGGCAGATGACGCCGGAACCCCAGCCCGGGCGTTAATGGTAAGGGAGCAGCAGTGCAAAGGAGACTGAATGTGCAATCTCCACAGGTCTCGTAGGCTCAAGTCAGGTCTGATAGAGAAGGAATGGGAGCCTGAGAATGAGATGGGGCTATTCGGTGATGCACCTGAGGACAGTGAACTCCCAGCTTCCCCTGAACTCTCTTGGCTGACAGCAGCAGTTCCCTCCCCCTTGTTAGAGTAGATCAGTGTCTTCTTGCCTGAAGATGATGCAGAAACCTCTCCTGAGATGATAGCTTTGTAAGATGATGCTTGTCCCACCTCAAGATCTACCCCCCTTTCCACCCAAATCATTAACTGGAGTCAGATCTTAGCCTAGCTCAAGGGAAGACACATATTTCCCGTTACAGGAGGAAATACTTACTCACTGAAAGAGTGTCAGGAGGACCTGGCTGATATATGACAGTAGAAACTGGGAAATCTGTATGGAAGTGGAATCTGGGGGCTAAGACTTGGTGTGGGGTGGAATATACGCTGGAAACTGATTTATTGACACGGGGATGCCCTCCCATGACTCAGGATTTAATGTTCTGGCAGGGACTTCTGGAGCCAGTTCTAATATGCTGCTGGAATGGCCCCTTGAGGATGTCAGAATGGCCTCAGCAGAGCACTGAGGAGGGGGTCAGAAGGCTCATAGAAGTGGGTGTATTTCAATGGATTTACTACATGAAACCAGGAAACCCACCACCTAAATCTATGTGCCCTGGGAGGGCCAATAGGATACTCAGCATTAAGTCGATCAGGAATGCACAAGTGAGGGGGGCTCTCTAGCATCACTGAGCAGGTGGCTGTCCTCTGTAGGCCAGAGCTGACAGTAGGCGGTACAGCCATGGAACTGAGTTCCCTTGCATTGATGGGGGATGAGAAGGTTCTGGACTAGCTGAGGTCTGCAGGTGGACATAATTATCATAGTGAGAAGCAAGACCAGAGTGGCCACTAGGGTGCCTTGGCACCCAGGGAACTGTGGTGATGGACAACACACTGTGTTGTTCCTAGGTACTAGATAGATGGGTGGCCAACTAGAGGATTCCATGAATTGTATGATCAAGAGAAATAAAAATACTGATGACTGATATCAGTCACTGCAGTAGAAAACCATGATTCCTCACCCACTTTCCAGATCTGAGCTAGTTCTTAGACCCAGAGCCCATAACTGATGGAAAGACTGGGTCCTCTTGAGGAAGAACCTGTAAAGCTACCCCGAGTACATACAGTACAGTAAGTATTTCCTCAATGCTTTCCCAAAGGGACCCATAACCATTCACCAAAGAAAGAGATCCCTTTTGAGGGCTACTGAATACAGGGTCTGAACTGTCATTGATGCTAGGAGACCTGTGATGCCTTCACAATTCCCCAGTTAGACTGGGGGTATGTGAAGGCCAGGTGATAAATGGAGTCCTGCCTCTGTTCACTTTACAGTATCTCGAATAGGTTCATAGACTCTTCTTGCAGTCATTTCTCTAACCCTTGTGTGCATTACTGGGATGGATATACTTAGACATTAGCAGAACACTCACATTGGTGCCCTCACTATGGATAAGAGTTTTTATGGTAAGAGAGCCAGATGGACCCTCCTTAACTTTCCCCCTTTGTAACCAAGATAGAAAGTCAAAAACTATCCAGATGGAATTGCAGAGATTAGTGCAACCCTCAAAGAGCTAAAAGATGCAGGACGGTGGTCTCTGTCATATACCTGTTCAGTTCACCCATTTGGCCTCCTCATTGGATTGGATTTGTTGTTCCTGTTTGCAGTACCTCTGTTAGTATTGCTATTTGCGGGATTAAAGTGTGCCTTATTTATAAGCTTGGGATCCCACAAAAACATCATCTCTGACCAAGAGACTCACTTCATGGTGAAGGGTCAACATGGTCATGAGACGTGTAATTAGAGTCACTGGCCTACTCTGTAGCGTACTGCCTGGAAGCAGCTAGTCTGGTTGAATACTGAAAGAGCCTAATGAAGGTTTAGGGAAGGTGCCAGTTTGTGAAAGACACTTTGTGGGGTTGTGGTAGTGCCCTCCAGGATATGGTATATGTACTGAATCAATGGCTAATGTATGGTGCTGTGTTCCCCAAAGCTAGGATACACGTCTCTGGGAAACAAGGGATGGAAATAGGATTGGGTCCACTCATCACCATTTCTAGTAGTGTTCGTGGAGAATGTGTGCTTTCTGTTGTTACAACTCTAGGCTTTGGTGCAGTAAAAGTTCTGGTTCCTGTGGGGAACATATCTTACCAGGAGACACTGCAGGGTTCCACCATGAGTGACACTGTGAGTGTGCCTGGTCATTCTGAGATCTTCATGTCAGTGGAATAGCAAGCAAAGAAAGTGGGGGTGTATCTGACCATGATTTTCATAAGGAGCTGGGGTTACTGCTCTCTAATGAGGGCAAGGAGGACTCAGTCTGGAGCTCAGGGATTCACTGGGACAGACATGATATTTCCATGCCTGATA
Organism: Delphinapterus leucas; assembly: GCF_059928025.1. Taxonomy (NCBI): domain Eukaryota; kingdom Metazoa; phylum Chordata; class Mammalia; order Artiodactyla; family Monodontidae; genus Delphinapterus; species Delphinapterus leucas. The sequence goes on along the minus strand of NC_143147.1, from coordinate 27,657,750 downwards.
AGTGAGTGGGCAATTGCAGCAACCATAGCCTGAGGAAGGCAAGGCAACCAAGGGCTTACCCGCCTCAAGCAGAAAGCAACCCAGGCCAGCTGAAGTAGTGACTGAAGGTGAAGGAAATGTAGTATAAGTGGTAAAGGATATAACTTACGACTATCAATTGTAGTCTTAGGTCCTGTTGTAGCAGCTGGTATTGTACCTTTACCCACTAACTTTCTTGCCTGAAGGATTTTATTTATTTTTATTTTTTATTTTAGAGATTAAGGCCAGCTACATCTTGAAAATTCAGTGATGAAGTGCACATATTTTGGGTCAGGAGCAGATCTGAGCAGTATAAGGGGTGGACTGTAACAGATACTTTCTGTCCCCTATGCCCCATTCCCTCAGGTGACCTGATTTCAGTGCAACTCTGGTAGAAAAATCTGAGCCTGTTGCCACCATCTTATCTCAAGCATTAAATGTAGTATCTCTCTGCTTTTCTGACTCAGGGCTTTCTCTGAATCCAGAGAAGGCTGCTCAGCCCACACACGTGCAGCATGGGAAGTGCAGGAAAACGAATACCTCCGGGGGCCACCCTCAAACAACAGGGACAGGAGTCAGGTGAATGCCCCACCCTCCTTCCTTCAAGAGGATAATTCTGAGGTTCATTCTGCATGGTTATTCAGAGAGCCCTGAGTTTTCTGTAGAAGTAACTAGGTCAATAATCTGCTCTTTATTGGTTTTCTCTCCTTCCCTGTCTCACTCCCCCTACTTCCTTGCTCTGGTTTCCTGAGATTATCTCCCAAGTGAAATACCTGCCCTCAGGACCTTGTTTCAGGCTCTGTTTTGAGAGGAACCCAAATTAAGACATTGATTTTCTCTTTTGAGCTTGTATAATTCTTATTCAGATTTTCACCTGTATCACTTCCTCCCAAATTCTTCCCCAACCACAGGGTCTGGGTAAGGGACCCCTCTTACAACGGCTACACTTCCAACACCGAATAGAGTGCCTGGTCTATAAAAAGGCTCTTAGTAAATATTTGTTGAACAAATGGCTCCCCCAGTGGACTCTTCCCAGTGGGAGAGGAGTCACAGAAGACAATCGTGAGTCTTGCCACCCTCCGACGCGATGCTGCAATCTCCAAATATGCCAGTGCCGTCTCCCTGTGTGAGACAGAAGTCCATTATCTGCTCGGATTGGACTCTGATACACCTCAGCGAGGGGCCTCAGTAACTAGGCTGGATAAGTGCTGCACAGGACACCGTGTCCCCCCGTCCCCCTCATCCCCCCCCTTCGCTCCCCTCCCCACAGCCAGCCACATTAAGCGAGTAAGCGATGAGAAGGGCTAGAAACTGAATTTTATGCAAAAGTAATCTGCGGCTTAGAGAATAAGCGGGGAGGAAAGGGGAGGGATTTGATGAGATGGGGGGCGGATTTTAAGGCCTGTCAGGGGCAATGAAGGAACATGGGAGCTGACAAGGAGAGTCAGGTAGGAGAGTCATTCAATTAGGTAGGCTGAGATGGTGGCGTTCTTTTGTCCCCCTTCTTTCTGTTCTTTCTCTTTTCTCTACCCTTTTCATTTCATCTGTGGGTGTTTTGTCGTTGTGTTTATGGGGTGAAGGGGAAGAGGACTAAGACAGAGACAGCAGCAGAGGGGTGAGCAGAAAACACTCAGACCACAGAATAAATTACTTTGCCTGCGATTCAGAGAATATTGGCATCTGGAAGGAACAAGAATGGGAGACGTGAGGCTGGAGGAGGTACAGGGGTGGATGAGGACATGAAGTGCTAGCATGGCCACGACCTACCTCATCCCATTCTGACCTCCTTGATGGCCTCCCTGGTAGTCATGGGCCAGTTGTGATGGGTGAGCCACACTGTTGCATGAGTCAAAGTAGGGAGCAAGCAATGCTGGATACTTGTTACAGGGAGGAGAGCATGCTGGTCATGGGTCTGATGATGTGTGAACCCCTCACTAGGTGTGTCTATGAGTGATCACATTGCATCCCAACAGCAACTTTACAAGGCTCCCATTTTCAAGATGAGTAAAGCGAGGCCCATAGAGATTAGAGATTAGGTGAATTCCCTGGGACACACAGCCGGTTGGATAATCAATCTACTCACAGAAGACTGAGGGCTGCCTGGATGGATAAAAGACAGGAATTGTGCCAGAGCCTGTGCTGACCAGTGTCTATGCTTGTGATTAGAGGATGGTAAATTTAGGGATGTGATTGCAGGCAGGGCAGGCATTGCTCACAGTCAGGCAATCTTCCTCACATGCCTATACACACCTCAGCTGCCTCCCCACAGCCCCCATACTTTTGTGTCTCCTCACAAGCCCCCTAGGCCCCCTCCCTGGGCTTCAAGCCTCTTACTCACACACCCACATGCCCCTACTCACCACCATTTGCAAACAGCTAAGTGGAGCTCAGCTTGAGCTTGATGCTTGGTGATGATGAGTTTCCCAGCAGGGGAAGGGTTTGCTTTGCAGAGACAAATACCAAAGCAGCAACATTAAATCTTCCTGCTCATCCACACTCAGAGTTGCAAGGAGGCCCAGACAGCAGTCTTTGGGAAAGCAGCAATGGAGTAAAGTCAGAGCAAACAGAAACCCTAGGGGGTTAAATGGAGCAAAAGAGATGCCCAAGCAGGGCTGATGAGATAATGGAGGTGGGTATGTGCATGGCCATTAACAGGCAGATGAAATGACAGACCACAGAGGGAAGAGGAGGCTGGACTGGGAAGCAGAGGAGCTGGGTTCTAGTCCCGGGTCTGCCCCAATCACGGGGTGATTTTATGCCTTAGAATCTTCATTCAACTTTTTTTTTATTGGGGGTGCGGAGGATTGGATTACTTTTAACTCCAGCTAAACTGGAGTTTAACTAGCCAACAAAGTCATGAGCTACTGTAGGAAAGGGACTATATTCTAGCGCAGTTCCTGCAGACAAAAGGGGCTCAGTGATTTATTCATTCAACAACTGCGTAACCAGCCCTTATACTAGGGGTGGATATGCAGTGGTGAGCAAAACTCATCTGAACCCTGTCTCCTAGGGCCCCTATTCTAGTGGGGAAGGAGACATTAGTTAGTAATCACACAAATGTCTAAGTCATTACAACCACAGTTGGTGCTATGAAGGAAAGGGGTGAGGTGTTACGAGATGGCATTCTATGGAGATTTCATTTGCACTATAAGTTCGGGTTAGTCCTTCCTGAGAAAGTGATGTTGAAGCTGAGATCTGAAGAGTGAGGATGAGTTAACCCTACAAAAAGGAGGAGGATAGGGCTTCCCTGGTGGCGCAGTGGTTGAGAGTCCGCCTGTCGATGCAGGGGACCCGGGTTCGTGCCCCGGTCCGGGAAGATCCCACATGTCGCGGAGCGGCTGGGCCCATGAGCCATGGGCGCTGATCCTGCACGTCCGGAGCCTGTGCTCTGCAGCGGAAGAGGCCACAGCAGTGAGAGGCCTGCGTACCGCAAAAAAAAAAAAAAAAGTATGAGGATAAAACTTCCAGGGGATGGCACAAGAAGCACCCTGAGATGGGAAAAAGCTTGTCTAGTTTGAGGAATAGACACAAGGCCCATGTGCCTGGGAACACAAGGAATGAGGGGTCATTACTGAGGAGGAGGAGGCTGGGGAGGTAGGTGGTGCTGGGAATGGCTGGGCCTGGTTGGCAGCAGTGAGGATCAAGGGCGATGGGTGGAACTGTCCTTGGTGCTGATTGGGGAAGGGTGCAAGGGAACCAGCGAGACCTGGGGTATGGTGAGAGGGAAGCTTTTGGATGGTGGTGGCTTCAGAGTAGGTGGGCAGTGGGCCTCTCTCCCTACAACCTCCAAAATTACTCTTCCCCTAACCTTTCTGCAATGTGACCCTTCAGTGTCCCAACACATCATTATTCTGATTTTATAAACTTAACCTCCTTCACCATCATCTGAGGGAACTAGGGGCAAGAAGGATATTACCTGCTGTATGAAGGCAGAAAAATGAAGAACTTGGTGATTTTTCTCATAAAGAAAGAGAGGGGCTTGGAACCCATTAACCAATCATCTCCTTCCATCTATTTACTTATTCATGTGCAGAATCCAGGATCACAGGACATAGGGGAGCTCTGATTAGATTATGAGAGAGAACTCTAAAGGCCCACAGGAAGGTAGCAGAAATGAGTGAAGTGAGTCAGGTAGAAGAAAACTGAGGGATAGGCTAGGGAGAGGTGAGGTCTGGGGCAAACTGGAGAGTGCACATCCTGTCCAAAGGAACAGTGGTAATGCAGCACCACATGGTTGTTGCCATGGAGGGAAGTGGGGCCAGCGTTGTCTCATCTCCTAATTTTTAAAGAGACGCTGGAAATGTAGATTTTTATATGAAATTCTCTGTTGTATAAGTATTGCCAAATAATTGAATTTACCCCCCCCTCCAGTCTTGTGAGCCACAAAAAACACATCTGTGGGGTCAGTGGGCCTCCAGTTTGCAACCTCTCCCCTCATCTGATAGATGTGTAACTAGGTCTAGAGAAAGGATGCAAGTTGCCCGAGATGTCAGGAGAAGCATGTTACCAGGGACTAGAATGTACATCCTCTAACTTGGAGCGTCCACAATGTGCTAGGCCCAGTGATACAAAGGTGTGTTCAGGAGGCATGGTCCCAGCCCTGGGCAAGCTCATGGTCTCAGGAGGAACAGGCCCATCCCCTCCAGGACACAGTGTGATAGCTGTTAGTGGTTGGCACGAAAAAAAGCACAGAAGAGGCACCCCAGAGCTTTCTGGCACAAAAATACCAATGGGGTGGAGCTATTCAAAGAGCTTTACAGTTTCCTGTGGCCCTAACAGGCAAAAGGCTTTCTGGTGTTCAGGGCCCCAGCCTCTGAGGGGAGTCTCTGTGCGGGCAGGGGGTCCTGAGACTGAGGACGACCACCACTCATTACTGGAGCCTGGGATGCAGGAGTACAGGCAGGGGCTTCTCAGTTGTGCCTGGCAGAGGCATGGCTGCACCCACAATTTACAGCCCACTCTCTGCTGCCTAATTGCACCATCAGCGTTTGGTTTTGCAGGGCTAGGGTAGGGATGGATGGGATGCAGTTATGGGCCTAATGGCTGCAGTAAAGTGTGGTGTTTACGGTGTTAAATAGCCAGGCTCCCACCCAGGCTTGGGGGCCACCCTCCAGGCTAGGAGTTCAGTGCATCTAGGCTGGGTTTTGAGGGTGGCTATAGAAGGGACTCCCCATGAACCCTCTCTCGCCTGCATCTCCTCTCCAATCTGGGAAGCAGACCTTTGTGTTGGAAGCATGGGTCAGGAGCTGGTCCTTTCTTCCTCCTCTCCCTGTGTCTCTGAGCCAACTGGAAGCTCCCAAAGGACAGGGGCTGTGCCCTTACAAACAGACTAGGGCTCCCAAGGCAAGGGCTTGTCTCCCCACAAGACTGGGAGACTCCCACTGGGTAAGGCTTTATACCTGTCACTCTAGCGGGGGGCACCCCCAGGATAAAGCTCTATCTCCCTCATCAGACTTGGGCCTCCTCCTCCATCAGACTGTGATTTCTCTGCGTATATGTTCTGTCTTCCCACCAGAGCCCCTGAGCATGAGGACTCCATTCTTTGGTTCTTTACCTCTTTAAGCCTCAGCTTCCTCATCTATAAAATGGACTCTCAACACTCTTCTGTAGATCTTTTTTTGGGGGGGAGGGGATTCAACCTTGCTCTTCAAAGCATGGTCTGCACACCAGCAGCATTGGCATCACCTGGGAGCTTGTTAGAAATGCAGAATCTCAGGCCCAAACTCAGACCTAAAAAACCAGGATGTGATTTTAACAAAATCCCAGGTGACTGGTTATGCACACTAAAGTTTGAGAGGTGCTGATTTACAAAGCACCTAAGATAATCAGAGGGCCTCAGTGCATTTTGTTTCTTCCCCACCCTCATTTTGGTTTTTAGTGTCAGTGTAGAAGTGCTGTAGCCTGCGTGAGGGAGTGGAGATGGGGGCAAATCCCAGGGGCTAGTACTCAGTAGGCACTCAATAAATGCTTGTCAGCAAGCATCCAAGAAGGGGTCATTGCATCTGAGCTCTTTTGCATCCATCCTGTTCACTGGACTTTGGCCTCTGCCACGTCTCTCTTTCTCTCCAGACTTTTCCCCTCATGCTAGCCACAGAGAGGAAGGGTTAGAATCTAGAAGCCAGCAAAACTTCCATGTCACACTGGATGGTGCCTGCTCAGGCCACATCACTTGGGGATCTCGCAGAGGAAGGGTAGTGGACAGGCATCCTGCTTCCTCCAGAAAAGGGACTCCAAGCCCCTGAACACAGCCTCAATCCACTTTCGGGAGAATCTTAGGCCATGTACCCATCTCCATCCTGTGCGGAATTGCTGTGCAGCCCGGGGTAAGTGAGTCTCCTTCTCTGGGGAAAGGGGGACTGGCCTCTCTAAAATATGTGGGCTCGGAGGGTGTGCCTTCCAACCTCACGCTCCGTTTAAGAGCCCTGTCTGCCAGGCCACCAACGAGGGAAGGCCAGTCTCTGCCTGAGCATTGTCAGTGCTGAGTTCTGTCCCTCACAGGCCGAATTACAGCCTCCCTGTATTTCAATTCAATTTGACTCAGCAGCCACTGTCAAGGCACAGGGCTAGGCTCTGAGAAGACAAGATATTGCCCCTACTTTCAGGCAGTATTCGGGGGAGGTGGGGCAAGTTAGACCCCTCTAACACAGGGCAGAATGTGATTACCAATTTGATAGAGAGCTCAATGGTCTGGGGACACAACAAGGAGACCATTATTGTGGGTGTGAAAGAAATCAGGGAAGCTGCATGGAAAGGGGGTATTTGAACTGGGCTTTGAAGCCTGGGTAAGATTTCAGTGGATATACTGACTGTCCTATATTGACTCAAGATGTTTCTTGAGTCTGCCAGTCCTCACCATGCTCACTGCCCCGCCTTGGTTACAGCCTCAGCCCGTCTCACATGGACTAGTCCAGTGGCCCCTTAACACTTGCCATCACTCCGTCTCTTGTCTCACCCCCAGTAGCCATCCTTTGCTCAGCTGCCAGGGCAAGTGTTTGGTCACAGTCAGCAGTGGCCCTGCTGCATACCCCTCGGCATGGTGAGACACTGAGTTTCCGTGTCTCACCACCACTCCGCCCCTCACAATCCAGCAATCACACACTGCTCCGAGTTCCCCGCATGTGCGTGTTCATTATGGCTGAGCCACTGCACAGACTATTTCCTTTGCTTAAAACAACCTTCCTCCAGCCTACTTATGCACCTGCTAGACTTCTCTTTATCTTCCGGGACCCAACCCTATGCTGCAGGTGCCCTTTGTAGGTCTCTCTCTACCATCACACCCACCACACTACATTTTAATTCCTTTTTGGTGAGACAGTCTTCCTCTGTTACACCAGGCAGGGGCTTGTTAATCTCATCCTAGTCAGTGTTTTATTAGTAGTGCCAACAGTAGACACTTAGTGCATGTTGAATGACCAGATGATGAAGTTACTAAGTGGCATTCCAGGCAGTGAACACAGCCTGGGCATAGGCGTGGAGGAGGGACAACAAGTGATCCCTGTGCTGGAATGGGAAGTGACCTAGGAGCTGGGGTGCAGTGGAGGCTGCAGCCCTCTGCGTCCTTATCCTACATTCTGGGAAGGGAACTCCAAGCTCTGGGTCCTGGAATGGGAGGGGTGGGAGAGACTAGGAGTCTGCCCAGCATCTGCCAGCCAGCTCAGATTTTGCCTTCCTCATTGAGATTCCTCCTCAGAGACAAGGGGGGTGGAGGGATGACTTAGGGGCGGCAGCCCTCAGATGAATCCTTATCCAGCACAGGGCGCTCGCTGGCCGCCCGTATATCAGGGGCTGTGTCGTCTTGTTGCTCACTGGAAAAGGAAGTGGGGGAGATAATTGTGTCTCCTCAGGAAGAAATATGGGCACAGGCAGCAGCATCTTTCTTCCAGCTTTGGGAGAAGAGATGTCTACTCAGCATCCTTCTCCAGAGTGGGGTGGGGTAGGGAAGAGTGTTTAACCCTTTTCCCTTAAATGCTTTCTGCAAAATCAATTCCCAGAGGTGAATAATGCCTAAGGAATTTGAAATCCTTCAAAGAGGTTGGTTGGGACTAAGAGGACAGGAGGGGGAAACATAGAGGTTCAAGGGGGCAGTTGGCAACTTGGGAACAAGTATCAATTTAGAGAGTGAGTGGCCATGGTGTCCATGTTGGTCTTTCATGTCTATCCCAGTAACTTTCTAGACTCTCCTATTTCACAGCCCAGGGTACCTCCAGGCACCTCCTTCCTGTTTTGCCCGTGGGGAAGCTGCGCCCTGGTCCAGGGTCCACCTGCTGAGGCTGGCTCAGCAGGTACAGGAGGGCCTCTTGCTCTGGACCAGGCAGCCATCCCTCTCTATCACTCGATTAACTTGATTTCCAAATGAGCTTAATCATGCTATCCTTCTTCATGGCCCCCATCTTCAATTTCCACTAATTAATGATTGCAAATTGCTAAGTAACGAACCGCTTGATGGTGCTGCTATTATTAATGGCTGGGAGTGGACCTAGATCGGAGTTTGAGGGAGAAGGGGCATTAGCCTTGTGTTGAGGGAATGTATGCTGGGGACGGGACCGGCCGCCTATGGGGAGGGCAGAGTGAGGGCATGATGACCCCTGGGTTCTAGCTGCCCATCACCAGCTTGGGTAGTAGGAAGGCTTGAGGCTAAATGACACACCCCCAGTGGTGGCCCCGGGATCCTGCGTGCCAGGGTTGGGGACTGAGGGAGGTGGTGTTCAAAGCTATCTCTAGAAATGGCATATTGGAAGATTGCATAGGGCCTGGCCAGCTGGAGCGGTGGAGTGATCCAGCGAGACAACTGGTGAGGGCTGGGAGAAGAAGTCTGGGCCACCAGCACATGCTGTGAGCAGACTCCAGGTGCTCAGAGCTGGCCCAGCCATCCACTAAACACCCACGAAGCAGCTGGGCTCCAAGGCAGCCTGCATTAACCGGGACATGACTCTAGGGCCGCTGGAGGATGAGGGAATGGAATAGTTTATTCTGCCTGGGAGAAGCTTGCAAGCCTCATGGAGAAAACACTATCTGAGTAGGAACTCTGAGGCTGGGAAAGACCTAACTGGTGGTGAGTGAGGGAAGCACATTTCAGGAGGAGCTTCAGCAGAGAAAACACGAGCATGTTGTGACAGCAGTGAGTGGTCCACCATAGCTGGGGTGGGCGTATGTGTTTGCATGCACTCAGGAGCATGAGCTTGTTGCAAGCTTGGAGCCTGGAGTGGTGGTTAAGAGTGTAGGCTCATGTCAGGCTCATATAGGTTTGAGTCCTGGCTCTGCCACTTATGGACTGTGCTCTGGTCATATTGCTTAACTTCTCTGAGCCTCATCTTCCTCATCTGTAAAATCAGTACCCACCTTACACTAAAAATTGCTCTGAGTAGCAAAGGAATTAATACATATAAAGTACTTAGAATAGGGGTTTCCCTGGTGGCGCAGTGGTTGAGAATCTGCCTGCTAATGCAGGGGACACGGGTTCGAGCCCTGGTCTGGGAGGATCCCACATGCTGCGGAGCAACTAGGCCCGTGAGCCACAACTACTGAGCCTGCGTGTCTGGAGCTTGTACTCCGCAACAAGAGAGGCCGCGATAGTGAGAGACCCGTGCACTGCGATGAAGAGTGGCCCCTGCTTGCCACAACTAGAGAAAGCCCTCGCACAGAAACAAAGACCCAACACAGCAAAAATAAACTCCTACCCCCAACGTCTTTAAAAAAAAAAAAAAGTACTTAGAATAGTGCCTGTCATAGAGAAGGTAGTCTACGGATGTTAGCCATTAGTATTACAAGTGTTCTGTGGCACCATTGAAAGATTTTCTGAGGGGGAAAGACATGGTCAGAGGAACTGGGGACAGTTCCAGAAGGGCAACCAGAAATGGGGTATTTTGGATTTTCCTAATGATTGGGAGCTACTCCTGGTGTTTACTAGGAAGGGGCTGGGGTGATAAATATCTTTTAATATGCAGGACATCCCAATTCATGAAGAACCACTTTCCCCCACTATGCCAGTGGTGCCTCTATGGGAAATGCAGCTTGGATGTCTAGCTCTGGCTCTGGGTGCAGTTGGCTTGGAGAGGATAGAGGTCAACTTCAGCCCTCTGTGCATGTGCGATGTGCTGGGCTGGCTGTTTAGCAACACAAACTTGCCCATGTCACTTCTCCTTCCTACCAACCTCCCCTCCCTCTCTCTCTCTCTCTCTTTCTTTTTTTCTTTTCCCAATACTGTCAAATTCTGGGGATAAAATGGTGCACAAGTCACCATCTCATGGAGCTTAGAGTCTAGAGGGAGAGCTAGACAAAAGGGCTATGATGGGGAAGTGCTGGGTGGGAAAATGTAAAAGAGCATCTATTGATGAGCTCTAGTAGTTTTCTGGTAGCATCTTTAGGATTTTCTATGTATAGTATCATGTCATCTGCAAATGGTGGTAGTTTAACTTCTTTTCCAATTTGGATTCCTTTTATTTCTTTTTCTTCTTTGATTGCCATAGCTAGGACTTCCAAAACTATGTTGAATAAAAGTGGCGAGAGTGGACATCCTTGTCTTGATCCTGATCTTAGAGGAAATGCTTTTTAGCTTTTCACCATTGAGTATGATGTTAGCTGTAGGTTTGTCGTATATGGCCTTTATTATGTTGAGGTATGTTCCCTCTATGCCCACTTTCTGGAGAGTTTTTATCATAAATGGGTGTTGAATTTTGTAACAAATGGAACCTAATTAAACTCAAAAGCTTTTGCACAGCAAACGAAACCATAAACAAAATGAAAAGACAACCCACAGAATGGGAGAAAATATTTGCAAATGATGTGACCGATAAGGGATTAGTCTCTAAAATTTACAAACAGCTCATGTGGCTTAATACCATCAAAACAACCCAATCAAAAAATGGGCAGAAGACCTAAATAGACATTCCTCCAAAGAAGACATACAGATGGCCAAGAGGCACATGAAAAGATGCTCAACATCACTAATTATTAGAGAAATGCAAATCAAAACTACAATGAGGTATCACCTCACACTGGTTAGAATGGGCATCATCAGAAAATCTACAAACAGTAAATGCTGGAGAGGGTGTGGAGAAAAGGGAACCCTCCTGCACTGTTGGTGGGAACATAAATTGGTACAGCCACTATGGAGAACAGTATGGAGGTTCCTTAAGAAACTAAAAATAGAACTACCATGTGACCCAGCAATCCCACTACTGGGCATATACCCTGAGAAAACCATAATTCAAAAAGACACATGCACCCCAATGTTCACTGCAGCACTATTTACAATAGCCGGGTCATGGAAGCAACCTAAATGCCCCTCGACAGACGAAGAGATAAAGAAGATGTGATACATATATACAATGGAATATTACACAGCCATAAAAAGGAACGAAATTGGGTCATTTGTAGAGACGTGGGTGGACCTAGAGACTGTCATACAGAGTGTAGTAACTCAGAAGGAGAAAAACAGATATTGTATATTAACATGTATTTGTGGAATCTAGAAAAATGGTACAGATGAACCAGTTTGTAAGGCAGAAGCAGAGACATAGATGTAGAGAACAAACGTATGGACACCAAGGGGGGAAGTGGGGGTGGGATTAATTGGGAGATTGGGATTAACATATATACACTAATATATATAAAGTAGATAACTAATGAGAACCTGCTGAATAGCTCAGGGAACTCCACTTCGCTGTACAGTAGAAACTAACACAACAGTGTAAAACAACTATACCCCAATTTAAAAAAAAGGGCATCTAACCCAGGTCTGTGCTCTGTGTTCAGACATTTGGATTGCAAGGAACAGAGACATTCACTTGAATTTCTTCAACAAATGGAACTTATTGTAAAGCTACAATAGCAGTATTGGCAGGAATCCTGTGTGATATACAGGATTCAGGCGTCACAGTAATTGGATCTGGGAAAGAATTCAGGGACCAAGAATCTGGTTTTCTTGTTTCCCTAGCAGCATCAAGTGTTGCTTAGCTCCCCTACTAAGCATATGAACGTGGCTCAGCTGTGCCCCATGTGGAGGCTTCTCTCTGGGTCTGTCTGCTTCTGCTCTCAAAAGCTTCCTTCTCCTTTTCTCAACATCTGAATGCCTCACAGTTTCTACTTACTTGTAACTTTAAGTTACCCCTGCTCTCTGGCAGCCTCATGGCCTGACAAACTTTGTGTATTTTCCAACTCACATTCTGCAGAGAGTACCTGACTAAGCCCAGTTCAGCCCTTTTAGGGGAGGGTGTTCCCAGTCTGAGGAGCCCACATTTGGTTTTCCAATGTGCTGTGACCTGGTCACGTGGCATATGCCTGACTTAGCACGGTGGGCTTCATTGCCTTGTCCAAGATATGGGGCCTGTTTTAGACCCATACCCTTCTTCCTAAACAGTCAGCCCCGAAGTAGCCTAGCAGGACCCTACAACCACACACTTGGTGCTAAGTGCCTTCCTCACTTTCCAAGAATGATGCCGAGCCGGGCTGTGACCATGAAGAGGCAAGTCCAGACAGCCGTGTAAAGAGCCCCCCTCCGAAAGCTTTTATTCCCCTACAACGTGTCCAATTCCTGCTGTTCCTGATGCTGAAACTGTGGATTGTTCTTCTGGCCATATTTAGCTATGATTCAACTGGGATGAAGGCCTGAAGAAGTGGGATATGTCTAGTTTTCCAAGGACCCTGCTTATCCCTGGTGGGGCTCTTTCCTTCCCTGGAATGTGGTATGGTGGAAAATACAGCCTTTGGGATCAAGAAGCGTCTCCATCCTTTACCAGTGTGACCTTGCGCAAGTCAGATAGCCTTCTCAAGTCTCAGTTTCTCCATCTGTAAAAGGGAGTATTGACCTCATAGGTTACTCCTTAGGGACTGGCTCACAGAGTTGTCCTCTAACTACTGTTCCCTCCTCTGCTTAAGGCCGAGGGGCCTCATCAGTTTGACACGGAGGCAATGGTGGTAGAGGTGGTAGTGTAACCAAAAGCCCTTGGATGCTAGGATCCTCCCAGGCTCACAGCCATGAATTTTGAGATGATTAAGGAGGGAGAAGAAGTTGAGGGGCTAGGAAGAAGGTGCATTTATCTCCCCCTCACTGCCCTCCTTATATTTTCATCCTGTTCTTTTGTGTTCCTCACTCAACACAACCAAGTGACCGTCACCCACTCCCCCAATTCCGCTGCAAATGTGGTGCCTCTGCTTGGCTTTGCAGGCTGCATATCTCTGATTATACCAGCTCCCTCTATACGGAAGGATTTTCATAATTCCTCCTGGGCCTGGAACCAGCTACACTTCTTATTTCCCCCAAATGCACTCCTATGGGGCTTAATATTCACTGTCTCCTACCCAGTTTCTCTGTCTCACTGTCTTCCTTTCTCAGATGTTTTTCTCTGCTTCTCTCAGCTTTGGATCTGTTTCTATTAGGACTCATGGCCAAGATGCCTCCATGGAGCCAATTCTCACTTCTGCTAAAGTCTCCAGGAGATGGGTAGACAGTGAAGAACTTCCTGACATCTCATGTCTCCAAAGCAGTTTGTTAACCATCCTACTAAAAGGGAGGCAATCATCGTTTAGAAGGTTAACCATCCTTCTAAAAGGGAGGCAGGTGCTGATCAGGTCTCCAGGGTTGCTGGGTGTGGCATGGAAGCAGAGCTAAGTGGGATTTAGAACTCTGCTTGGTGGATTTGAATGCAGTATTGTTCTACCATAGTTAATTCTCCTCCATTGCAGTTGGGTAACTTAAAAATCTTTACGAAAAATTATGACACCAAACAACACTCAGGGAAAAACCCCACCCCAATTGAACAATAAGCCACTTTCATCTCTCCTCATCTCCTCCAGCCTCTGTTAATGCACACACTTGTTTTGCCTGGTTGTAACCAACATGCGAAGACGTTTTCTGCTTTTTCCACTTAATGGTATTTAATATGAATGTTTCTTTTGTATACACTTAGTCTACAGAGCTGTCATTTTTAATAACCATAGCACCTTAATATGACCACTGTTTGCTTACTGCTATTGTTGGGCATTTGGGTGGTGGCCAAATTTCCAATCTTGCGAACAGTGTTGCCATGAACATCTTTGTTAAACTCCCTTTTTTTCTTCCCCTTTAGATTATTTCCCAAGGGTTGATTCCCACAAGGAGAATTACCAGGTCAGAGGACACGAACGTACTGCAGATTGCTTTTCCCAAGAACAGACTCGAGTTATAGCACTGCCACCAGCATGCGCAGGGATGGGACCATGCAATGGGGACAAGGACTTCTGTTTCTTGGGACTAGGGTCAGCCCCCAACTTGCTGTGTGACCTTGGGCAAGTCAGTTCCTCTCTCTGGACCTAGGTGTTCTTGTCTGTAAAATGATGGAGTTGGGCAGGATGATCTGTGTTGGTGGACACACCAGGCCCCTTGACTGTGGGCTGGTTTGATTGGCGGACATCGGGGTCTCAGACTCATTGGGATTGAGATCCTTTCCTCAGCAGTGAAGACAATGAGGGGATGACTTCCTGTTTGTATTTTAGATGGATTGTGTTGTGAGTATGTGTGGGGGTAGGATCCCATGCAGTGGTTGCCTGGTGCAACCAGCTGTTTAGCTGTACTAGCTGTTTACACTTGGCATCCAGGGTTGACATCCAGGCCATGCTGCTCATTACCTGTTTTGAATTTCATCCCTGGGCACAGAGGAAATGTTTGAGAGTCATCCAAACTTGATACTTGTTGGCTTTGTGGAATTTGAGCAGATGACATGATATCTTGGAACCTCAGTTTCTTCATCTGTAAAATGGGAATAAAAATACCCACTGTATAACATTGTTCCAGAGAGTTAAATGAGATGATACATGTAACATAGTATGACAGTGACTGGCCTGCTGGAGCACTCAATATGAGTAATATTTTCCAAGGACCCTGTGCCCTCCCTAGTCTGGTGTGATGCTTCTCAAGCTGGATGTCCACAAGGCAAGTTATTGCTGCTTCCTCTTCTCTAGTGAGGATAAATTGGGCAGGGTCCTAAAAAGTGCCTTATCTTCCTTGGTGGGTAGCCCAGCCCTGGCCTTCTCTGGATCTGTTTACCATGGGCCCCAGGCAGGGCTGACTATGCTCACCCTCCTGCCAACCTCCCTCCTCTCTGTACTCACTGACCCCTCGCAGATCCTCTGGGCTCCAGGGGCACTTGGTAGAGCCAGAGACTGACAGGGCAGCCAGTATGAAGGCAGCCTGTGCTGGATTCTCTTCCATCTCCAACTTCAATTCCAGGCTTTGATCTGTGTTCCATCCATACCTCCTCAGAGGTCCTAGAGCCTTTCCTGAAACGTCTAGCTTTCACAATTGGGATCCGCTGGAACTCTCTCCAGCCTCCCGGAGAGCCCAGAGCCCAGCCTCAGAGCCAAGCCCCTGCCACTGTGACTTGCCCCTCCCTCCTGCCTTGGCCACGAGCCCACAGCCAGGCTCTGCTTGGTCTAGCTGCTTGGGCCTTCCCCTCCATTCATCAAGGTCTGTGGATTTTCCCAGAATGCTTGCCTGCCAGCACCTCTCTCCCTTTCTGCCCCTGCCATGGGATTGTCTGCCTGGGGAGAGAAACTGAAGGAAGAGCCTCCTGGGGGTAGCCCACCCACTAGGAGAAGAAGCCAGGTCCCCAGGCCAAGAAGCTTTCAGGCCAGCAGGTTTGACAAGGGAGGTGGCCTCACTCTGGACGGTGAACCATGGAAGGAGTTGGGGGAGGTGAGTGGCGGGGAGCAGGGGGACTTCTGGGTCTGGGGCCTGCAGAGGACTTTACCCCTCTCTTGGTGAGTTGTCAGCAGCATGGGCAGTCCCCTCCTATGCTGTTCTGTTGCCCAGACAGGAGGAGGTTTCCTACCACACACCAGGAACTATGCTAAGTCCACGGATGGATACCAAGGGGGCCACCAGAGGCATTGTACCTGCCCCTCCTTCAGGGATGGGCTGTGAGGTGTGGTCTTAAGGCTAATGTCCCCAGGAGGGCTCAATGCAGAACCCACTCCCCACCTGCCAGTCTACCTAGTGAGATGGGCAGACCCCCTGGTGGTTGGCAGCCCCAGGAGAGAACAGCAGAGGTTTTCCTCACTTTCCCCTGGAGTCTAAGCCTTCCCAGCCTCTTTGCATACACTTCCTCCTTCATGAGCGGAGAGAATTTAGGGGAAGAATTTACCCCAGTCTCGCCCTGTCCTTTCCACCCTCCTTGTTAGATTATGGCAGGCAGGAGCACTGTGGAAGGCGCCCAAGCTACCAAGCCGTTAAATCCTTGTGTCCTTTGTGGTTTCATTTCGTCCATCTGTAACACGGGGACAGGAAGGCACCTGGGTTCTTGGCTCTCCCAGGGAAAATGCGCCCTTGCTCCTGCAATCTGCCTGTTACAGCAGTTCTTTTGTGGGGAGGAGAGGGACTAGGGCCTCTTCGCCTAGAGACCTGAGTTTTTCCAACAGTGAGCCCAAGGCAATAGACTCCCATTCCTAAAAAGTGTCTTCCCAAGTGATGGAAACAATGCAATTAGCAGCCTCTTTGTTCAGGGTGTTAACACGTTTCTTCTGAACACACCTTCTTCCAGGTACAGCCCATCATCTCTGGGGTGCTAGCAGGGGGAAGGCAATTAGATCCTCATTACTGTGCAATTAATTATGGCTTGAAAACTGCTTGAGGAGGCTGGGAGGAATTCCTTGACAGCACCAGCCCCAGGAAGATGCCTGGTTTAGGAGCAGGGCTGAGCTGAGCCTAGTCTGGGGGACTGGAGAAATGGCTGTGGAGCCCAGTTTAGGGTATTGCAGAAAGGCATATCTGGGCAACTCCCCGCCTCCGCTCAAGAACTTTCACTGGCTCCCTAGTCTCTATCGAGTCAAGACTAAACTACCTACTTGAACATTCAAGGCCATCTATTATCTGGCCTAACCCATCTTTCCAGAGTTATCTTCTATCACAGCTACACATAGTCCATCTTCTGAGCAAACCCAGGACTCATGTGACTTGGATGCACTTTCCATGTCTTTGCTCACGCTCTTTCCCCACCTAGGATGGCTTCCTCCTTCCATCTCTGCCTGCTGGAAATCTCTCCTTCTTTTAGCTTGAATGGCATGATCATCACTGCAAATACCTGCTCTTCCCTGGAGCCTTTCCTGAGGGCGAGAGGGGTCTTAGAAAGAGTAAGGGCTTTGGACTCAGATAAACTTGGACTCAACCAATTAACCTCATAGAGCTTCAGTCACTCCGCTTCCCACCCCCAGTGCAAGGAGAACACCAAAGCCTGCCTCACAGACAATGTGTGCCAGGCATCCAGCTGGGATGGGTCTCCTTGGCACCCCCTCAAGCCGTGGCCAGCAGCCAGCCTTTGCCTCTGGGGTAATGACTGCACTTCACATAGGCCCTGCTGTTTTCAAACTAGTTTCCATCTTTGGTCCCCTGTGTCCTTCACCTCAGCCCTCAGAGGTGGGCAGATGCACCCTGGACACAACTTCAGAGGCAGTTGTGGTGGTTCACGTGTGGTTCTCTGTGAGGGCAGTACTACCCCCTAGGGGGCATTTTGGCCCACTGCCCTGCTGTGAGGGCACCCTGGCATCTAGTGAACAGGACTGAAGATGCTTCGTGTCCTGCCAGATGTAGGTGAAACATCTGAGTATATTTGCTGAGGCTAGAACTTAACTGTGTGTTACTTATGTTTCCACTATTTGGGATCATGTTTTTATAGATTTATAAATGTTATGTGTGTGTTTGTGTGTATGTGAAAATAGACATTTTCTAGGAATGTAACCACCAAGTAAATGGAAGGAAGATTGGACTTTGTTTTGATGAGCATTTTACTAAGAATTGTTTGCCAGTTGGAAAAGCATTCTGTGAACGGCTACATGGCTCATGGTGTCACAGTCCTGAAAAGAGCCCACTGACCTGCCAGCATTTGTGGTTTTGTGTATGAAAATCATGAATGTGCTCAGGTGCAAGAGTTAGACTCCTTTATGTGTCTTCATGGGTGGTCATGCTCAAGCATTCACACTGCGATACATATTATTTCATTGTAACGTCCCCCCCCCCCCCAGTTTATATTACAATTAGGGCATTTAAAGTTACCTACAGAAGTAGGTTATATTCTCTGAATTTCATTTCATTTCAAGAGGGCATTCCAAAATGTTTGTTACAAAGAGGGATGATGATAAACCTGAGACGAACCCAGCTGGAAGAACTCCTGGTTGGGCCCATCCCTGCGTGGTCAGGGCCGGGGGCCAGGTAGCGGTTCTGGGGCTGCTTTAGGGCCAGGTTGTTGCTTCAGGTCTCCACCTCCCCACCCCTGCACCTCTACTGCTACGTGTGTGTGTGTGTGTGTGTGTGTGTGTGTACACCTGACTGTCACGTGTGGACCTTCTGGAGTGTGTGCTCCAAGGGGAGCCGGGTTGCCTGTGCTCCTGATGGCAGGAACGTGTCTGTGCTTGGCCCCTTGAAGACACACGCCTGCCCCTGTGGCGCGCCTGCTTCCAGGGCTGTCAGCCGCCCCCACTCACAGCTGCAATCTTTCAAACAAGAGGGAAGCATTTGCTCAGCTTCAGGGGGAGCCTGCCTCACAGCCTTCCTGGTCGCGGCCTGAGAAGTGACAGCCATTCCAGCTAAGGGGAGGCCTCCCGCCCTGCCTGCCCCTGCCAGCCGCCCTTCCCCAGGCCACCTGGCCCAGGTCCCCATTCCCATCACACCCCTCCACTCCCCACCTCCGCTCAGGATCAGCCCTTTAGCCAGAAAAAGGATCATCAGGGCTCCTGGCTTAAGCTGAGCGTAACCAGGAGGAACCCCACCTCTACCACATCGGGCCCTTGGGTACCTCCTTTCCCCTCGAGGGGCCTTCGTTTCCCCATCTGCACAATCCAGGTGCTCCTAGGCCACAGTACTTTGTTCAGTCTCAAGTCTTCCTCCCATGTCCTTCTCCCCTCTCTTGGGCTCCCAGGCCGGGCTCCCTGGAGTGTATGGAGTGAATTAGCTACAGAGTTGATAAAGGGCTTCCAGAGGCATATTGCTTCTTCCCCCACCCCAGGCCGGCTCCTACCCGCCAATCCATCTTCAGGGCTAGGTTGGTGTTTGCAGCGGAAGGTGCCTCCTAACTTAGGAAGTTAATGTCCCAGAATGGCAGTGCCCGCCTTCTGGGAGTGCAGGGCCCTTGTTATCCCACAGCTTATTTACTGGTGGCTCTCAGGTGATGGCTTTGGGGGATGAGGGTGGGGCTGGCAGCCTCACTGCTTATCAGTTTTCAATCTCCGAATAGTGAGGAGTCTGTTTCGGGAGTTAGGAGAGCAGGGCACCGGGGTGGGGCTGGGAAGTGCTGGGAATATTAGTACGTGTGGGGGTGGGGTGGGGGGGTGTATGTGTGTATGTTTAGGGATGGGCTATGGGATGAGGGATTTACACGACTACCTGTGGATGATGAACTTGAGCTCCTTCTCAGGCCTGGGCCTGGACCGGGTCAGGGCCCTGTCTTGTGGCCCATCATTTGGGGTTGGACCAGCGCAGGCAAGAGTCACTGAGGGACTCCTTCTCCTATGCCCGGGGCTCTTGGGCCTGGGTCTGTCAGTTACAGGACCTTCCAGACTATAACCTGGAGACCTTGTCCTAATCAGCGGATCTCTCCACCCAGCCCCTTCCTCTCCAAAGCATGGGGAGTCCTGCTCTGTTTCTGTGGGCTGTGGGGCCTGGGGCTGGTGGTCTGGGGTGATGCAGTGGTTTGAGGTGATTGAGACAACGGCCGGATCACCTGAGTCAGGTGCTATAGGCTGCGTGGAGCTGCTGCCCTGATCCTCTTCACAGATGATCTCCGTGTATTTCAATCTGAAATAGCCTCTCACCCCTCAGAGGCAGCAGGAGAGAATTCCAGAGGAAGGCCCTTGATGCTTTCTGAAGCCTAAAGGCTGGGGGATCCTTTCATCTAACTCTTGGGCCCATATTGAAGGGCACATGCTTCTACTAAAAAATTATTTGTGGGGCTTCCTTGGTGGTGCAGTGGTTGAGAGTCCGCCTGCCGATGCGGGGGACACGGGTTTGTGCCCCAGTCCGGGAAGATCCCACATGCCGCGGAGCGGCTGGGCCCAATGAGCCATGGCCGCTGAGCCTGTGTGGCCGGAGCCTGTGCTCTGCAACGGGAGAGGCCACAACAGTGAGAGCCCTGCGTACCGCAAAAAAAAAAAAATTATTTGTGGTTGAAATTTCAATTTAACTGGGCATCCTGTGTTTTTATTTCCTAAACCTGGCAAACCTGGAAGGCCACCTGGTCCATTGAAAATGGGCAAACTAGGGTGATGTGCTTTGCCCTTGGGTGTGACAGGGTGTGCTCCTGAGTGCTCTCATCTGTAACTGGGTACCCTGGTGACAAGGTGGGAGGGTGAGGAAGACCATGAATTTTAAGGCTTGGGTCTGACAGCCTCCTAGCCTCCTCTTCTGCTCCTTGTGTATCCCATGAGCTCTGAGAAGGTCTGGGCTGAAGAGGTCTTTAGGGGTCACATAGGTTTTCAAGCCCCATCTGATCCCCATTCCTGGAAGGATTGATTCCCCAAGCTGGGCTCAGGCATCTGAGTGGTTGACAAGTGGTGAGGTGACTCCAAGCCTCAGCTGGGACAGGGAAAGGCAGATCCAGCCCACTGTCTCCATTGCGCCGAGGAGGTCAGGGAGGCAAGGCCACACTGTGAACTATGACTTCCAAGCTGGACCTACAGGACCTTGGTCCTTCTGCCTCACCTCCAGGGTGAGCCACGGGGAGAGGTGCTGTGAGGAACTGAATACGAGAGGGCCTGGTTGTTTTAACAGGACTTCTTTATGCCATCCTAGGTCCTACTGCTGGCATTAGGGCCAGATGGAGTCATTCGTGGTGTGCAAAGATGAGGTGTCTGTGTCTGTGAGGCCAGGGCTGTGCAAAAGCTCAAGCCCTTCATCTCACCGTGCCTAACCTCTCCCCAGACTGGATTCGCTGGTCTTGCGAGCCCCTTCCTCACCACCTTGCATGACTAGTTCCCACCACAGGTCTTGTCTATCCCATTGCCCCCCTTTGTTCTGCCAGGCCCTTTTTCATTTTTAAATCCTGGACGTAGCATGTCAGAGCTCAGCCGCGCATCCCAGTGCCCAGTGCATTGCATGCAGTAGGTGCTCAATAAGCAGCTGCTGAATGGATGGCTTAATGGATGAAAGACACTGGAGTTAGAGTCAGGAGACCTGGGTTCTGGCTTCAGCTTGACCACTAACTGGCTGTGTGGCTTAGGACAAATCACTTAACCTCTCTGGGCCTCCGTTGTCTACTCCCTAAAGCTATTCACACAGATGAAATGAGATAACGAAGATGATTTATTCCCTTATTAATGTGGTCTCTTTGGCCCTAAATCCTCAGGAGGTTTTCTTCCTTTCACCTAACTGCATGTAACCACAGGAGAACTTGTGGCCACATCTTGTGTGTGCCTTGTCTTCCACAAAGGGCAGGGTCCAGAGATTCTGCCACCCATCCACAATGACCACCTGTCCACTGAAGTTCCCAATCTGTACCTCCAGACCTGCCTTCTCTCCTAAGCTATTCTAAGGCCTGTCCATCCATTACCAGAAATTCAATATGACAGAATCCAAACTCTGCATCCTCTTCTCCAAACCCACTCTGTGTTCCTTCTTCTCAATGAATGACCCCATCATCCACCCAGCTGCCCCGTCAGAAACCCAGGGGTCAAATTGTCCACTCAGTTTCCACCACCCACAGTTACCAAGTCCTGTTGACTTCACTTCCTCATCTTTTTTCCACCTGTTCCGTGGCCTCTGCTCCATCACCCAGACCTTGGCCACAGCCTCCTGTCTGTGGTATTAACTCCTCCAGCCTCATTCTGAAAGGTACATCTGATTCCATCCCTTCCTCATTTAGAATCCTTCAGTGTCTCCCTATGTTTCTCAGGGTCAAGTCCAAACCCTCGCACTGTGGCTTATGTACAGCCCGGTGTGTTCTGGCCCCTGCCTACCTCTCCAGCCTCAGCTTTCAACGTCTTCACCCACTTCAGACTCCTGACTCCACTGTTCTAATGAACTGCCTGCAGTCTCAGGAATTTGCAGTCCACTTTCCCACCTCTGGACCTTTGCACGTGCTGCTCCCTGCCTCTTTACTTGGCTAACCTCAATTCAAACTTCAGGTCTCTGATTTCTGGAAGATTTCCCTGACTTCCTGAAGCTCCCACCCTCAAGACTTGCATAGGTGCTCCTTCTGTATGAGTCTACAACACCATACTCTTACCATGATCTTATCATGTCTCCTGTTACTGACACTCACCACGGTGTGCTGTCACGTCCTGTGTGTCTTTCCCAGCAAATTGTGGGTTCCTTGAAGAGACTGTGCCTGATTCATCTTTGTGCCCTCAGTGTCTGTGCCAGACACAGGATAGGCAGAAGCAGTAGAGCACAGGGGATTTAGGAATCCAGACTTTGGCTGAGCTCCGTCCAATACACGTCTGCACGTGGCCACTGAATGCTTACAATGTTGAGCGTCTACACTGAGAAGTGCTGTGAGTCTAAAATTCACACTGGGGGCTTCCCTGGCACTCCAGTGGTTACGACTCTGCACTTCTAATGCAGGGGGAGCTGGTTTGAGCCCTGGTTGGGGAACTAAGATCCCACATGCTGCTCGGCCAAAAAAAAAAAAAAAAAACAAAACAAACCAAACCAAAAAAAACCCACATAAAATTGAAAATTCACACTGGATTTCAAAAGCTTCACATGAAAACAAGAATGTTAAATATCTCATTAATACTTTTTTATATTGATTATATTTTGAAATAATAGTATTTTGGATATATTGGGTTGAGTAAAATATCTTATTAAAATTAATTTCACCTATTTATTTTTACTCTTTAGAATGGGGTTCTTAGAAAATGTAAAACTACACACACGGCTCACGTTATACTTCCTCTGGACAGCACTGCCCTGAGCTAGACCCCTAGGTTCAAATCCAGGCTCCATTACTCACTAGCCATATATAGCCTTGGGCAAGATGTTTAGATGTTCTGTGCCTCAGTTTTCACAGCTGTAAAGTGAGGATAGTATTAGAATCCTCTGCATAGGGTTGTTATAAATATTAAATGAGTTAACTGGTGCTTTGCAGATAGGAAGTCCAATATAAATATTAACCATCGTTCTGATTACTCAATTAATTACTCAATTAATATTTGTTGAATAAAGCATTGAATTTCTGAATCCTAACCTCCTTACCTCCACCCTATCCCTGCAGCTCCGGCTTATCTGTCATTCAACATTTATTCAGCAAATATTTATTGAAAAACTGCAATGAGTCAGGCACTGTGATCGACACTGCAGGCAAGGAGGAACATTTAATCAATCAATTAATTGATTCAGTGAATCTTTGTGAAGCGTATCTTTTGTGCCAGCTGCTGGCTGGGCTCTGGGAGGCTAAATGCTGCCCTCCAGGGCTCTTGGGCACATGATCTTAGCAAGGTCATGGCTGCACTGTGGGCTGTGTGCTGGGACAGTGGATGCACAGGGTGATGGAGATGACGGGGATGAGCATCAGGAAATGCTTCCTGGAGGGGGTGACTGATGCCTGGGCGGCGTCCGGCCAGGCAGAGGGAGGCCATGCCTGGGAGAGGAGAGACATTTCCTCCATCATCCATCAGATGCTGAGCAGAGAGAAGCAGGGTCACAAAACTTAGCCTGAGACGCGCAGCCACATCAGTATCAGTTGAGGCGACTGTTTGTTCCTACGTGGACAAGCCAGCTGGTTGATTGAATTTTTCACTCATCATTAGGATGCGGAACAGAATCTAGAAAACACAGCTCTCCAGCCAGAAGCCTCGGCACCCCTGGGCTTGAGTTTGGGCCCCCAGATGGCAACACCCATCCAGCCCCCCTAAACACTAGAGCCAGACTCCTCTGCCGTTTAGTGCACAGCTGGTAAGTTAAAAGCAGTTTAGCGATAATTCCACCTCCACACTGAAGACTTCCAGAGACTGTTAATGAATTTAAATGCTGGGGATTTTCTCTGATGCCTCATTGCATATGCTTGTTACATTAAGATGCTAATAAGGGATCTGTTGGACAGAGGTGCTAGAGCTGGACCAGGGACCAGGCCCAGTGGCCTGGGTGGGGTTGCAGGCTGGTCATTTCTTATTAGTGCTTAATCAGTGAGCTCTCCAAACAGGTTAACTGGCCTCGGCTTCCGTGGGGACTGAGACTCAGCCGGCGCTGGGTCAGCTGGCTCACAGAGGCCTCTTCAAACCAGAAGGCTAATGGGCGCAGGGCTTATTATGCAAACAGGGAAGTCTCTGTAGGGCTTGAAGGCCTGAGGCCCCACAGAGAGGCTGTGCCTTCCTCAGGGACTGAGGGGAAGGCTCAGAACACAGGTTGAATGGAAGCATTGATTGTCATCTGTTCCATCACTTGGGATGGAGGATGGAGGGGGGAGATGGAAGATGGAAGGAGTGGGTGGAGGGAGACAGAGGAAGGTGTGAGAGAGATGTTTACCCTGGCACTGAGTGGCAGAGGTGCTTCGAGGCTGGGGGATGGCCAGGCTGACCATTGGCGCTGCCCTTGGGGACGGTCTCTCCCCCATTTCACAGAAGCCAAAAGGGAAAGAAAGAGAGAGGCAAGAGACCCAGGAGGACTTAGACTTGCAGCGAGGTTAAGGATGCCGACTTTTGGTGCCAGACAGCCTGTCTCGGATCCCAGCCTGTCTCTACCACTCACGAGCTGCGTGACCTCGGGCCATGAGTGACTGAAGGGCTCTGTGCCTCAGTTTTCCCATTTGTAAAATGTGGCTAGTAATAACACCTGCCTTATTTCAGTTTTATTTGTCAATTATACCTCAGTAAAGCAGAAGAAGGTGTAAGAAAGAAAGGGTGAAATGCGTTAATGTATGTTCAGTGTCCAGAGTGCTGAAAGCGCTTACTCAGTGTCTTAGAATTATTCCTCTTAGCGGCCAACATGGCTGAAGTCCTCCCTGACCCATTTTCAGGTTCTGCTTCTAGAGAAGAGATTGAAAGCAGGGATGCAGAGAAGCAGGGGCCCTGCCTGGAGGTGCTGCAAGGCTCCTCCCTCCCTGCCCGCTCCCCCGGAAGCCACTTCCTTCGGCTTCCTGCAAATCCACTGGCAATTTTGTAAATTTGCTTAAGGATTAAATTAATAAGCTGCTCTTTCTTGGCTTCCACAGCTGTACAGACTGGGGCTCCTGTGCCCTGGGAAACGCCTTCTGAGGCAGCGTCTGGAGGAAGTAAAGCCACTTCCGAGCTTACCTCCTCCTCAGGGGCACCCCCAGGATTGACCTCTGTCCCTCCTTCTGCATATACACTGCTCTCCCAGCACTGACGTGTGCAAGTGTGACAGAGGGCAGGGGACCCTCTCACTGTGCGAGCCTTTTAGAAAAATTTTTATTGGAGTATAGTTGATTTACAATGTTGTGTTAGTTTCAGGTTTACAGCAAAGTGAATCAGATATACATCTGTCCACTCTTTTTTAGATTCCTTTCCCATATAGGCCATTACAGAGTATTGAGCAGAGTTCCCTGTGCTACACAGTAGGTCCTTATTAGTTATCTATTTTATATAGAGTAGTGTGTATATGTCAATCCCTATCTTCCAATTTATCCCTCCCTCCCCCGCTTATCCCCTGGTAACCTTAAGTTTGTTTTCTATCAATACATTGTGTGAGCCTTTGTGAGTCCATATCTGTGTGTTTGTCTTTCTCCCTCAGACTGGGTTCTTGACCTCAGGACTCTGCCTCTCCCATCAGCCTGGGAGATCCTCCAGGGTAGGGTCTGTGTCTCCTCCATCAGATTGCACTTCTTGGATGGGAGCCTCCCACACCCCCCAACAGGTAGCTTTGGGGCCCAGAACCCCTGCCCACCTGTCAAGTTCTTCTGAATCGGGAGGAAGATGAGGGGGCAGAGGAAGGAGGGCTGCAGGGCTCCTAAACCACCTTGTTCTGGAAATTCTAGATGGGAAGGATCTTGGTGGTTGGATGTGAGTGTGTTCTATCCACGCCACCCTTTCTCCACTTTTAGGGCTGACCGCTCCCAGGTAGAACATAGGGTGACTTTGCTGGGTGGAATGGGGTGGAGGAGGGCTCCCCAGGATGGACAGATGCCTCCCACAACCTCAAGCTGGCCCCTGTGTACCACCTCCAGCCCCCAGTATGGGGGGGGTGTGCTTCGGGGGTAGAGGCTTTCATGGTCTTGATGGCTCATCTCCCTGGTACCACCAGGGCCTGGGCTGCCTCATGGTCCTCAGTCTCCCCTCTCCCTTGCCCAGCACCAGGCCTCTCCCAACCCGGCTGTGGGACCTCCCTGGTAGCTGAGCTCTGTGAGCTCGGGCTGGAGTGGAAGGCGCCAGTGGTCGGGGATGGAGAAGGAGACCCTCCTCCTCTCTGCCCCCAGCCCTGGGCTGAGGCCATGGCTTTGGGCTCCCCTAGGACCGTTCCATCTCTGCTGTCTCTGCCTTCCGCTCCTTCTGCCTCTTGCCACTACATGAGCCTCCTGTAGAGTAACTGGAGCTGGAGAAACGCCTGCATCCATCCAGCTGCCGCTGTGCTCCAAGACTTTGATTAAGGGTCAGCGGGTTAGCTGGTTGCCATTCAGCATGCAGGCGGGGCTGGGCATCACCTGATCCCTCTCCTCCCCTAGGCAGTGGCTCTGCCGCGAGAACAGCAATGAAATGAGGGTGTCTGGAGGCTCAGGGAAGAGAGAAAGTGGGGCCCAGAGCCTGTCCATTAGATACCAAGTCTCCCCTGCCCTGACTCTGTTCCTGTACACCAGGGGCACCCCAGCTAGTGCACCCCAGCCACTCCCAGAGATCCTCAAGCTTCAGGAGACTCACAGGAACCAGCTCTGACCTTTCTGCAGAAGTTCTGATGGTGAGCATCCAGGCTGTGCTTACATGCTTCCAGGGATGGGGAGCTCACTTCCTATCCACACAGCCCATTCGTTCCAGAGTGGGACATTTCTGTCTATTAAAAGTTCTTTCAGGCTTCCCTGGTGGCGCAGTGGTTGGGGGTCCGCCTGCCGATGCAGGGGACGTGGGTTCGTGCCCCGGTCCAGGAGGATCCCGCGTGCCACGGAGCGGCTGGGCCCGTGGGCCGTGGCCGCTGGGCCTGCGTGTCCGGAGCCTGTGCTCCGCGACGGGAGAGGCTGCGGCAGTGAGAGGCCCGCGTACCACACACACACACAAAAAAGTTCTTTCTTGTATCAAACTGGAATCTATCTTTCGATAACACCTCCTCCCTGGCCTGTTTCTGGCCTTTGGAGACATGCAGACTAAGGCAATCTCTTTTCTGTGAGTGGCCTTCAAGAATTTTAAGGCAGAAGTGTTTCCTTCCTTCTGGACAGCATCCTCTCTTTGCTGTCTAGACACCTCACCTTGCCTGTTGCTCTCCTCTAGATGTTGCTGTCTAGACACCTCGCCTTGCCTGTTGCTCTCCTCTAGATGCTCCTGTTGGCTTTGGAGTCAAAAGCCCTTGGTCCCTGTTCTGCCACGTAGCAACGTGGTGCTCTTGGGCATAGCATTTCATGTCTCTGAGACTCAGCTTTCGGATCTATAAAATGGGGACAAATTGAGTGAGAATGGGTGTGAAGTGTCTAGCACAGTGCCTGCCACAGAGCAGGTCTGCAAGGCTCCATGGTCCCTTCCTCTCCCTTATCCAGGAAGTCTCCTTCTCCCCATCCCCAGACTCCCTTGGAAGGCCCATCGTACCCCTATCCTGCCTCTGTGCAGCCAGGCTTCCCCCGTCTCTCCTCTCCCATCTACAGGCAAAGGAGGCAACCCTGTGCTGGGGTCGAAAAATGGCCCTGGTGGTAAGAGTTTTCCCTGACATTGAACTCCCTCCTGCCACTGCAGCAGGGTGTCGTTTCCTCTGGCCGAGGCCTCCTGGAGAGAGTTCTTGGAGGATTTCTGGCTGCCTCCACCTCCCCACCTTCAGCTCCTTTTCCCCCTGAGGAGTCCCCGGCCACCCCCCCGGCTCAGCAGGCGCAGGGCACACGGCTGGGGCACTATTTCAAGACTTTGTGTTTCCGGGGGAGGTTCTAATTACCCCTGGAGACATGTCTGATTACAGACCCCCACGGGTGCATGGCACACACTGTTTATGTTCTGCCTTAAGTAATTGTATCTTTGGTGAACTATGCAGTCTTGTGGAAAAATACAAGTCTGGCAGTGGAACGAGAGATGCTGAGAAGGTCTCGGCTGCCTCCCAGCCTGTCTCCACGAGCTACACGCCCAAGTCCTCACCAGAGGCCCGGGGAGTGCTTTGGCTTGGTTTCCAAGACACTTCTCACGTGGCTTCCATCTTCCACTGTCAGTGTGGGACCCCCCCCCCCCACAAAAGCAGACCCCAAGTGGAAGATTGCTTAGTGGTCACAAACCCCGCCGTCCTTACACGCACAGTGTTCACTGCAACTCCCGTTCATAGAGGAGTCTGTTTCTCCAAACCTGGGTGGCCTGGGATTGCCCTGACCTACAGGATGCAGTGCAAAGGGTGTTTGTGACCTGAGGCCTAGGCCTTAAGAGGAGCAGCTTTCTCCTTTGCCATTATGGGGTATTGTCCTGAGGTGTCATGCATGGAAGCCAGTCTAGCTACTGCAGGATGGGAAGCCCTGAGTGGGAGAACAGAGTCTCCCTGGTCACGGGCCAGCACCACCAGCCTGTCTGATACGTGGGTGAGGCCAACTTTGACCTTCCAGCTGGATGTAGCTGAGAGACTTGGCCATACCGCAGAGGAGAAATGAGAAATGAGAAATCGTTGGGAGAAAGAGAGAAATGAGAAATCGTTGCTGTTTCCAGCCATTTTGGGGTAGTTTGTAATGTAGCAATAGTACCTGAAACAGAGTCTGGCGCAAGTGCTCTATTTGGGAGGCGATCGCAGGAAGCTCTGAGGAGTGGGGAGGTGAGATGGGGGAGGGGAAGCCAGGCGGGTGTGTTCATGCAGGGTGGCTGGGGCTCAGCCTCACAAAGGGACCCTCTGAGACACTGTGCCCAGTGTCCCTCAGATCGGTCCCACAGAGCAGGGAGGAAGGTGGGGGGTTTATCCCCATCTGTGGTGGGTGGCCTCCAGGCTATTGACTCCCTGGCATTTTGAGCCTGCCCTGCACAAGGGCTGGCACCCCCTGGGGTCAGAGACCTCCCACAGGCTGTGGCTTAGGAAGCAGCTGGCATGTCCATCTGGAGGTGACCTCTGGGGTTGGCTGAGGGGATGTGGGCATGACCCCAGCTACTTGAGCAATCAGTATTTACTGAGCACCCATCATGTACCCAGCTCCTTCTAGGCTCTGGGAACACACTGACGGACAGGACAAGTTCATCTGCCCTCTGGTGGCTCATAGTCTGGAGAAAGAGACAAACAAATGAGAACAAATTCTCCATGGGGACAGTGCTGTCCCTTAGGGAGAGCTTTGGGAATAAGTGAAGGTGTTTTGATGGTCACAATTACTATAGAGGATGCTGCTGGCATGGAGTGGGAAGGGCCGGTGATTCCTAAAGTCTTACAAACCACACGGGAGAGTCTTGCATAACAAAGAATTACCCCGCATCCTGCCTGACTTTCAAATATCCTGGTTGACATTTAAATAGGTGAAAGTCTGTTTATAATTATTTGAGCCTGGAACCTAACTCTGTTTTGTATATAAACATAAAGCATTTGTGTCCTGAATTTCCAGGAATACAACTACCGCGTAAATTGAAGGAAGACTGTATTTTGTTCTGTTGGAAACATTACCCAGAGTTATTCATCATTTTTGGAAATTCACATTTCCGATGACAATGCTCTTTGTGGTATTTGAGTCCCACCCATAACCCCTGAATGTCAGGCTGCATTTGAGGCTGCGGCCCTCGCGTTGATCCAGCGTGTGGGTGCAAGGTTCTGACTTTTTCGTTGCGTCTTCCCGTGTACTTGAACCTGAGCATTTACATATTGAAATACATTTTTTATTAGAAATGATCTTTACTTTACTTTTGTATTATAGTTAAGACATTATGTTGATTTATTTTCAAACGATGTGTCTAAGAAGGTTATACGGTCTATGAATTTCATTTCAGGATTGTAAAGGAGCCATTGCAAGCTATTTGTTATAAAAGCAGGGGATATAGGGCCTAGAACTAAAGGAGCATTTCAAGCCGATAGCACTGCAAATATGGGGTTTTGGAAAACAGAAGGAGGAGAGTCTTTCAATGGGGAGTGGGCCCCTGGGGAGGTCAAGGATCAGGGAAGACTTCACAGGGGAGGTGACACGTCAGCAGGTCTCAAAGGATGAATTCACAGAGCTCCCCTAAACAGTTCTGAAGGGTGGACAGGCAGAAACTCAGTGAGCTCTCAGTACATGTCGGTTGCATGGATGAATATTTAAGTTGTTTCACAAATGAACAAATTGCAAATTGAAGCTTGAAGAGGTTAAATGACTCCCCAAGATCCTAAGCTCTGAAGTCAACTGAGCTTATCACATATTCACCTAGCAAACGTTTTGGACCACCTACTACATATCGAGGGCATATAGGCCCTGCCAGTTGACATCTATTTACTGAACATCTACCGGGTGTCAATATTGGGGCTATAAGAGAGAATAAGACAAACCTTCTCACTGTGCAGAAAATCAGCATGGAAACCGGGATTTCTCAGCCTCGGCTCTACTGACATTGTGGGCTAGATAATTCTTTGTTGAGGGGAAGCTGCCCTGTGCATTTTAGGATGTTTAGCGGGGAATGGGGAAGAGAGTCTCCTCTGTTATCGTCATCGTCACTGTCATCGCCATTGTCGTCATCAGCATCACTTCTGATTACATGACACTCCCACATGCCAAGCACTGCTCTTTACACGTATTGACACATTTACTCCTCTCAACCTATAAGGTAGGTGTGATTATTTTCTCCATTTTACAGATGGGGAAACTGAGACACAGAGGAAGCCGCACGAGCAAAGTTCTCGAGCTCGGCATGTTTTAGGGGCCAAATGATGGTCAGCGTGACTGGAGCAGAGTAAACACAGGGGAGCGTGGTGGGGAATGCGTTGGGGGCCAGGGGGCAGAGCATGCAGGGTCTCGGAGGCCATGGGTGCCCTGGAGACCGCACCCCTTCTCCTCTGTGGCTGGGAGGGTGGGCAGCTGAGCTCTCTCAGCTGAGTCCTTTGCTAGGAATTGTGGTCAGCTGAAGAGAGCTGTCTGGTCCCCTCAGGGTAATGCCCTGTGCCCGGGGGAAGACAGCCCACAGCCATGACAGGTCAATGCTGGGTGTAAGGCTTGACCTCCCTTCCTGGGACGCCTCGGAAGGACCATCCTACCCCAGGGCTCCCGTGGGATCGGCTGAGGCCTCTGTTACAACTGTATGGCAGCTCACCTTTTCCCTTCCTTCCCCAACAGGTCCCGATCCTGAGAGCACACCCCAACCCACCTCCTGCACACTGCTGTCCACCTCAGAGGCTGTCCAGGGAACCTGATCTGCAACATCATGGTCAGGTACTGGTTTATTTATTCTGGTTGCAACAGAAAGCCATTGGGGCATTTAAATGCGGGCAGAGTGTGACCTGAATTACACTCTAGAAAGTTTGCTCTGGCCGCTGTGTGAAAGAGCAGGGGTGGCAGTGAGAAGGCCAGCGGGGGACAGATGTAATAGTGCAGGTGAGAGGTGAGTGTGGGGCTGGAGCACTGGAGATGGTGATAAATGGTCAGTTCCTGGATATGTTTATTTAGGAGGCGGAGCCAATAGGACTCTGTCGGGTGTGATGGAAAGAAGAATCAGGGATAACTCTGGGTATCTGAGCCTGGTGGATGGTGGTGCTACTTGCTGAGATATGGAAGCCTTTATAGGGAAAAGGAGTGGATTTGTGGAGGGATCAAAGATTCTTCTTGGACCGGCTGAGTTTGAGATGCCTCAGATATTCAAGGGGAGATGTTGAATAGGCAGTTGGGGAAGTGAGTCTGCAGATCAAAGGAAGGGTCACAGCTGGAGATACAAGGGGAAGGCCGTCAGCACATAGATGGCGTGTGCAGTGTGAGGAGACCAGACCCCCTGAAGGGAGAAGGTTCATACACAGTATAAGGGGGCTGGGGCACCCCACGATTTAGGGCCCAGGCGGAGGAGAAGCCTGGAAAGGGGATTCAGGAGATGTGGCCCTGAAGGAGGAAGAAAGGTAAGTGAGGTGTTGTCAAGGAAGCAAGAGGAGCAATCATTTCAAAAGGAGGGAGTGGTCACCTCGATGAAGACTTCTGAGAGATGAAACAAGGCGAGGACAGAGACGTGACCATCGATTTCTATTAGGTGTAGGTGATTGGTGACCTTAACTGCAGCTGGGTCAGTGGACAGGTGGTGACGAAATCTGCTTGGTGGTAATGAAGGAACGGGGACGAGGAGGTGGAGAGTGGACATGTACAACTCTTTGGAGGAGTTTTTCTATGAAGACAGGCGAGGGAAACAGGGCAACAGCAGGAGGGGATGCGGGGAACATGGAGGCATTTTTAAGATGCACTGTATTAAGGCATGTTTGTGTGGTGATGGAATGTTCCAACAGAGCGAGAAATGACGATGGTGCAGGAGAGAAAGGGGACCACAATAAGGGCAAAGTCCTAGAGTTGGCAAGAGTGGGTAAAGATAACTCACAGTGGGAGGTTGGAGGTAGATGGAGACTCTCCTTGTGTAATTATGGGAGGGAGGACAGACTACATGGGTTGAGATGCAGGTAAGAAAGGAGGAATTGGTAGGAGGAATTCAAGGCAGATCTTTATTCCTGATTCTATTTTTTTCCTATGAAATATGAAACAAGATCATCAGGCGAGAGTAAAAGAATGAGAGATGCATTAGAGATTCAAGGAGAGAAGGTGGGAAATGGTGTTCTCAGAGATTAGGGAAGTGAATTTTCCAGGGAACTATGGTAGGATTCCCGGGCAGTTTTGAGAGCCCATCAGTATGAAGTAGGGCCAGTCATGATGAGTGCCTGATTGTCCGTGGTGGCTTTCAGCTGTTCGGTGCTGGCACAAAGTGGATGGATCGCTGGGTTTAACCAGAGTCAGGGTCTTGCCAGGTAATGTGACAAAAGCAAAGAAGGACGAGGGTGTTGGGGGCACTTGTGGTGGGATGGCTGGAATGCTGACCCGTGGCATCCAGGCTGGTTAAGGGAGGCTGCATCCAGGGTGATGGATTTGAGAAAATGGAAGCGGTCTCTATGAGGTTAGTGCTGCTAGGATGGGGGCATCAGAGTGGGTGAGATGGAAGGAGAGGGGTGACGGGCAGAGTATTTTCAGAGATGTTTATAATCAAGATTTCAAGGGAGGTGCAGATATGATAATGTAAGGTTTAGAGAATGAGCATATGATGGGAAGGTGGAAGGAGATCAAAAGAACTGAGAGGCCAGTGCATTGCCTCGACCCTCTTCATGGATGCTGGCTAATGACAGGTGTTTGATGGAGAAGGTGGTGAGGTGAGTGCTCAGCTCATCAGTGAGTGAGGGCTGTGAATGATTGCAGCTAGCGGGGAGGCAGGCGGTAGGTATCTGATGCCGTGTCCTTCAAAGACGGTAAAGCAAGAAGCCAGGGAAATTTCTGGGAAGTGAAACTTAGGAGCAACGAGTGTGAAAGAAAATAGATGCCACTTGAAAGGACTGTAGGAGAACCTGTGTTCTCGGAGGGGAGCCAGTCCTCGAGCAAGAAGGAGAAGGGAAACTTCAGAGAAAGCCGGGGATTGGGTGTATTTGCTAATGACCAGTGGATCCAGAGGGCTGGGAGTCTGGGAAGGGGTGGGAGATAGGGTCTGACTAGGGGTTGTGCAGGACAATGTTGGGATAAGCCCTGGGACCAAGGTGGGGGATG
The DNA here is from genome assembly GCF_059928025.1 of Delphinapterus leucas. NCBI lineage: Eukaryota > Metazoa > Chordata > Mammalia > Artiodactyla > Monodontidae > Delphinapterus > Delphinapterus leucas. The sequence continues at coordinate 27,623,998 of NC_143147.1, read as the reverse complement.
CCAGAGACCTGGATCTAACTGGGGACAGACTGCCTCAGCAGGGGGATGATGTGTGGGGTGGGGAAGGGAGGGGGATGAAACCTATCATGGCATTGGTCCTGCAGGCCCAGGTAGCTCTTCTGTCCTGTAATAGGGGATTTGGGCTTCTGGGGGATGGGCAGAGGCCTCCCTGGGGGCAGCCTGTTAGGCCGATTTAGGGCGGCTTGCAGGAGGGGTCCTTGGAGAGCAGTGGCAGCTAGAAGCCACATTTCTTTTTCTCTTCTCCCTCTACCTGAAACTGGGTTTTCTTCAAGAATACTGATAACCCTGCAGCCCTTTGGAAGGGAGGTGACCTTTTCTTTCTCTCACAGGCTACCTATGGACCTGGGATGGGATCCTGGGGTGGGGTCTGTCTCCTCCTTGCTTGAGGGCTTCAGGCTCCCCACCAGAAAGGGCTGACCTCCAAAGCGCTCAGCAGTGAAAGCTGGTCTTCCCAGCCAGTGGCCGGCGTGTCCAGCGCTGAGTCATGGGAGAGGAAGCAGATCTCTGCCCGCGAGGAAGGGCTCCAGGGCTTGGAAGGGAGGTTGTTCAGGTGCAGGGCCCCAAGTGACCTGAGCGAGCAGAGGAGGCTCGTTGGAGAGCTGAGGGCCTGGAGTCTAGCGAGGAGAGGGCAACGGCTGGCAGAGCATTGGGCTCTCAGGGGTCAGGATGGGTAGGAGGAAGGGCCAGAAACTCTGACCGCATATTGGCCGCATGGTTCACTCATTGATCTGCAGGTGGCGAGAGTCACGAGAGCTGAAATGAGCAGCACCTGGTCAGACTGTGTTCTAGAAGGTTCACCTCAGCAGCATGGGTGGGTGAGGGAAGGGGAGCGGCACCCACCTGGAGAGAGGGCACCAGTTCAAAGACTGAATCCAGAGCTGCGAGTGAAGCTTTTGGCTCCTGCCCAGTGGGCTTCCATGCTCCATGCAGGTGGGGGCCGGGGAAGGAGGCCTTTTCCTTGCTGAGCGGCTTCCACATGCCTCTTGGCTCCCTACCTGCCTTCTCCTAGGGTTCCGTCCCAGCCTGGAGTCTCACTCCCAGCTGCCCCTGCTCCCCAGGAAGGGTTTGGGAGCCAGGGTTGGCTGTTGCTGTCCTCCTCAACACTCTTGGAATCCTGGGGCTCCATCTCTGGTTTTGAGGTGGAAAAGAAGTGGGGGGATTGCTTGGGAGCAGGTCTCTGGGGCCCTGGAATCCAGAGTCAGGCTTGCCAGGGGGACCTTCTGTCTAGGATTCAACCCCTCCCAATGTCCCTTAATCCCCAGGGCTGGAGCCAATTTGACTGACTATTTCTCTCCGGCATAGCCAGAGGCCTCTGGGTACAGACGGCTTTGCTTGGATCTGACAGGCATGGGGTGATTGCCCCCCAGGGTTACACCTCTCGGATGGTCAGTTCCTCCCTGACCTCAAGCTCTCCCCACTTTCATGGCTGGAGGGTGAAAGCCTGACTCATAGTGGGGCATGACTTGTGTCAGGTGACACAGTTTCTCCCTGCTGACCCCGGAATTAGGGAAGGCTCTATCCTCCAACCCACTTTCTGCTCAGCTTTGGAGGGCCAGGTGAGCGTAGGGAATGCACGGTTCCCTGGCCTGGGTTTTAATCTCAGTTCTGCTGCTACCCCTGTCGACGTCGCCCTCATCTCCCCCGGGCAGGAATCATGTCACCAGTGTCCATTCCTGGGTACCTCACTGCAGCACCAGAAGGCGTCCTTTATTTGTGCCCATTTCACAAACGAGGAGACTGAGGCTCAGAGGGGTGAACTGACTTTTCCAAGGCCATATAAGTGAAAGAAAGAAGTGTGTTTGAAAACAGACTCTCCTGGCTCCAAATCCAGTGCTCTTTCTGCTGCCTGGGGCCTTGGTCCTCCCATCTGGTCAATGGAGGAGTCTGGACTGTTAATCTAGAAATTTCCTCCCTGGTCTAGGTTTTAGGGTATCTCGGGGGAGTGACACGTTCGGGAGCAGAGCTTGTTATGGGGGAAGGGAGTGGGGGGCATGAAAGGGGCAGGAGAAACTTTCCAGCTGGGTCCCCCATTCTCACATTCAACTCTTGACATTTTTTTTCAAATGAGTTTATTTCTCCTGTCTCAGAGCTACCCTGACAGGTTCAAAAGAAACTGTTCATCCCATAACTTTAAACTTGGTCCTATTACCAGACCACACCATCTGCAGCATATTATGAATTAATTAAAAATAAACCTGTAATTATCTTGTTAATAGAGCAATTATATTACATTGTAATTTTTGTGTTAAAGCTTTAAATTGTTAAATGTTAAATTGTAATATATACCATACTTTTTGTAAGCCGAAATCAGCAAAGTCTCATTGTTTGAACACACTGGGAACCTCAAACAATGAAGTGGCCTCTGAGGGGCCCCACGGTCACAGGACCTTTCCTGGAGCCTGGTCAGAACATTGGGCAGAGAAGGAGGCAGGCTCTGTATTTATTTCCCAGCTTTCTCTTCAACTATTTTTTTCCTTGTAAAGAGCTGCCCTTCAGCCAAGCCTGGAAGTCCACAGGCTGCCAAAAAAAACCCTGCAAAATCAAAGCAGAAGGAAATTAGAAAATAGGACAGAAGCCCTGACTTCTGTAGTGGGCCTCGGGCAGGGGTCAGAGGTCAGGGTGGTGGGGACTTGTGGTCAGTCAGTGGGACACCTGTGTTTGTAGGGCAGGGGCGTCGGTGTGTGAGAGTGTGTGTGTGGGGCACCCAGATGGGAACGGGCTGGAGATGGGGAGGAGGTGGTCAGATGGGACGACCACCATGTATTCAGGCAGTCAGCACCCAGAAAAGTCCCAGGAGCTTCCCGGAGGAAGTGACATTCTTTCACCAAGCTGATCCGGAATTTAGCACAGAGATGTTAAAGCCCCTCCTTTATTCTCCTCTCCTCAGCTGCAGGGCACCCATCTCCCATCTCATCTCCCTCTGGAGGGTGTTCTACTCCAGGAAGAACTGAGTTAGCACTGCTCTCACCCTCTCCCAACTCCTATCCCACGAGAAACACATAACCTCGTGAAAAAATAAGCTTCATTTGAAGGCCAGAACCCTAGGCTGGCAGAGCTGGAAAGGACCTAAGCTACCGCCTTGCCACAGTGCCCCGCCCCCACTTTATAGATGAGGAAACTGAAGCTCAGAGTAGATCAGTGACTCTGCTATGTCCCCAATGCTCCATTTTCTCAGTATCTTTGGGGAGTTGGTAGGGTGAGTACAGGATGGGTGGGGTGGAGGGCAGGAAGCTGGGGGCATTCACATTTGCTTGGAGTTCTGGGTCTCCAGTAGCAAAGCTTGTGGAGAACTGGCTCTTGTACCATACCCACACCCAAAAATCTGTTTCCTGTGTTCCACCGTGCTGCAGGCCAGCTCTGGGGAAAATTGAATCAGGGCAGTGAGACTGGAAGTGACCTCAGGGATCTTCACCCCACTCATCACCACCCCTACCTTTATTTTCAGAGGAGGAAGCTGGGACCAGAGAGGGGCAGTGACTTGCCCAAGATCACACAGCAGGCCCCAGGAACCCTAGTCTGCACTCAATGTGACTTCTGTCTGTCTCCATCGGCACTGTCCCAGCCTCTTCTGCCCAGCTGCCCCCACCCCGTCTCTGCCTCCCTGTCCACACACCTGCTTGGCCTACCATCCACCTACACCAACTCCTCTCCTGTCTTTTGAACAAAAAGTGGCTCTCAAGGCCATGCAAGCCCCAGGGACAATGATAAGATCCACTACATGACATCTGACAGTTTGGGGGTGACCCTGTAGCCATATTCTCAACTAGCTTTTTATAACCATGTTGTATGGCAAGTACTGTCATTGTCTCCATTTAACAAACCGGAGAACCTAGGGGCAGCAGTAACCCTCAGAGCAGTTTTGGAACTAGAGGAAGTGTAGGGCCCTGGCTCTGGAGTTGAACGACCTGGGTTTGAGTCCAGGCTCTGCCGTGTCCTGGCCGTGCGTGACCCTGGGCTAGTCATTCACCTCCCTGGAGACTTACCTGTACAGGGGAGATAGTAACCATTGTTACCATGGGGTTAAATGAGTTGATTCATTTCTAGTGTGTAGGAGGACCTGGCAAAGAGAAAACCTCAATAATATTAACACTCATCAATAAGATTATCGTGAGGACTTTTTTGCCTGCCCTCCTGCCTGGGTGGCATTTTCTATTCCTGGCAGGGGGATTAATTTGCATCGGTTCTCCCCTCTCAGCCCCGTTTAGCGCAAATGTGAGAGGGGCAGTGGGAAGTGACCGGGCACCTTCTTGTGCTTCATGTTGGACCAGCTTCTACGCCTTACTGTGTGAACTGGGGAAAGTCACGTTCTCTGAGTCTCGGTTTCTTCATCTGTGATCTGGGGAGAAACCTCACAGTGCTGCTGTAGAGTAGACATCAAATGAGAATGAGTATACAACATTAGTCACCATTAATAATATTTACGGCGTGATTATTGACTGGCAGGTGAGTGATGTGTCTGAAAGGGAAGGAGTGGTCCCAACAGGAAGGCTGCCTGGAGGCCTCCTAGCTCCCAGGCTCCACACGGGCTCAGACACCATTGGCCCCTGGGCCAGGCCCACACTGAGGAAGCGCTGGGACCCCGTGGACCCTGGCTAGGCTGAGGTCGCAGTCCCAGCAGTGGCTGTCATCCCTGACCCAAACTGGCAGGGCTGGTGGGGAACCAAGTACAGAGGAGCCTTAAATCACAGCAGCGCTAACTGGGTTTTAAGTAACATTTGCTTCTAAGTACTCCTGTTTTTTCAGGAGGAGGGATGCCAGTGGTGCATGGCAAGCAGTTCATCATGTTTCAACCCTCACCGCCCTCCCCTCCCTCCTCCTCCTCCATCTAAGGTTCTGCAGCTGTGGAAACCCTGGCTCAGCCCAGGGCTGTGTTCAGGCTTGGGACTGAGCTGATGGAAGTGGGAAAAGGGTCAGGAAGTTTCCTTTGGGAGCACTGGAAGCTGTTTTGCCTCCCTTTCTCCCTCCCCTGTTTCCTTTACTCACTTATTCATTTGTTCATTCATTCACTGGATCATTCACTTGCTTGTCCATCCATCCTCCCATCATCACTTCCACATTCATCAAACACCTACTAGACGTCAGGCTGAGATCTGGCTCCTGGGACAGCATCTATCCATCAAGTGCGCTTGCTGTCCATTCAAGGTCCTGGTGACCCGCACCTGCATTGCAGCTCTTAGAGGCAGGCAGTTCAGGCTCAAGCCGGGTCTGCTTCCTAAGTCTGAGCTCTTTCTTCCACACCTGCTCTTCTCTGACTGTTCTGCCTCCACAACGTCATTGGGGTCATCTGCTGTCCCCCTCCCCCTGCCCTCCCCTGGCCTACTTCAGGCCTCACTGCCTTTCCAGATGACCTCCTCCTAACTGGTCTCTCCCTCCTCATCTGTCCTCCATATTAATGTTCCAGTCCAGTGGTGTCACTGTCCTTCTCAAAAGGTCCCAGTTGCTCCCTATTGGCTGAACGAAGCCCAGACTTTTCATCCTGGCGTGGAAGACTTGTTGCCTCTAACTCACTTCTTGTCTTTTCCCACTTATGCATACTATGGAAATTAGTCCATTTCCTCCTATCCAGCTGCACTACTGGACTTGCCATCGCGAAGTTTGTTTACTTAAGCATCTCCCTCTGCTTTGTTTACTTACGCATCTCCCTCTGCTTGATGACCACGCCGTGTCCACAGGTACAGATCTTACCTGTATTAAAGAACATGTTTAAGTCCTGCTTGCCCCATGACTCTTTCCCAGTCCCGTGCCTCCCCCAGCTGGAATCACCTCCCCCTCCTCTGGGCCACAGAGCACTTCACCAGAGTTTCCATTAGGACCCTCACACTTTGCAGCATGGAATTTATGGACACGTCTTGAAGTTCCTTGAGGTAAGCAGCATGGCTTGGCCATCTCTGCATCCCTACAGCCCTTGCACGAAGCTATGCATATGACAGGTCCTTCATTATCTCCCAGTGCTCTTAGTCTTCCCCTGCCCAGAGGTGATCCTCTTCCAGAAAGGCGGCCTCAGAGGCTGGAAAGGTCCCTGGACTTGGAGGCGATGCTGCGCCGTGGCTAGTGGTACCGGCTCTGGGCAGACAGACCTAGGCTAACTCCACTGACTAACTTGGTGACCTTGGGTAATTTACTTCTTCAGTTTCCCCATCTATATGAGGGTAGATATTGTGATGTCACTGGGTTATTGATGGTATGGAATTAAACACACGAGTCCCTAATCACACTGCCTGCCACTCTGGATAAAATTCCACTCTTTGTTATCAGATCTAGTTACATCATTACCAGCTGTGTGGTCTCAGGAAATAAATTCACTTTCTCAAGACTTGACTTCCTCATCTATGAAATGGGAATAACCAATCCCTCCTGGCTTGGCTTGGGATGTTATTGAGAAGATTAGATAACAGATGTTTTGTGAGTCAGTGTCTGTGAATGGCAGAATCCCAGCTTGACTGTTTAATGAAGAAATGGGAATTTCATTTATTCACATAACCCAATCATAGGAAAGCCAGGACCGGTGGATCTGGGCACCCTCTTTTCATCTCTCATCTCTCTTTTTGTGCACATGACTTCATCTTTGCCAGTGAGAAAGGCTGGTGCTCTGCCCACAGGCAGTTCTACCTACTTTCTGCCTCAAGAGTGAACAGGAAAGAGGGTTCTCCCCCAGTCCCAGGGAGAAAAATCCTGGGGAAGGCTCTGATTGGACCAGCCTGTTCACATGACCAACTGTGTAGCAGGAAGGGGAAGGAGCACTCAGTGATTGCAGTGGGGGAACACAGTTCCCTGAGTAAGGGAGAAGCCGTTACTAGATGAAGGGGACAGGGTACTGGGCAGACAAGTGGAATGGATGTCCCCTCCAGCCATTAAAGCGCTTCATTCATTCATCCAAGACATGTTAATTGAGCATTTCCTATGTGTCTAGCACTGGGGTGGGCACTGAGAAAATTAAGATGAATAAAACACTATCATTGCCCAGAGCACCCCCTAGTCTATTGAGCAACTTCTGTAAAGTCTGCTTTACAGTTACAAGATGGCACTATTTCTATTCTTACTAATATATGACTTACAATGTTGGTGAGACTGTCTGAGAGTCAGGGGAGATGGGAAAGAAGGAAGTGGAGATCAGGATAGGGGATCACAGAGGCCAAGAAAGAGAGAGACCACTTAGTTTGTGACAGGTTATTTTTCCATATACTTTCTCATGTCATCTTTGCAATAATCTTTCAAAGTAGGAAATATAGTATGCATTTTAGACGTAAGGGAGGGGAAGCTTGGAGAGGAAAAATGACTCCCAGAGGTCATGGGGCTAGAATGCTGGGATTTGAACCCAGGTCTGTCCAGCTGGATCGCATGCTTTTTGCTCAATCCCATGGAGTGGTAGGGGAGGGCTGGCCAGTCCTGGCCTTAGGAACGAGTCTTTCTTCCCTCCTTGGAACGAAGTAGAGCATGACTAGGAAGTGGCTGCAGCTGGCAGCTGAGAGACTCAAGTGTGGAATGAGTAAGTGGCCAATAGAGAAGATAATTCAGGAGGCAGGACTGAAAGGGAAAGACCCTCGCAGGGGGGTGCATGGGGAGCCTATGCCTGAGTCCCCCTCTCCCTCTCCTACCTCACCCTTTCTCCTCTTCAACCCAACTCCAAGTGGCAGATTTATTCGTTTTAATTAACAGCCCCAAATGCTGGGAAAACATCCAAATTCCAGCTCTCAGCATCACTGGATTTCCACAGTAAGGAGAGTGAGGGGGTGATGCTGGGAATAGTAATGAGTAGGGGTGGGACAGCAGGAGGGGTACCCTCTCTGCCTGGGCCTGGCCTGGGACCACCTTCCCTCACTCGCTCTTCCTCTTGCTCTGACTTGACCCGGGGCTTACTGGAACTAAAGCTGGGCTGGCCTTAGGGAAAGGGGGAGGTTCAGCCCAGTGTGGGGTTATGGGGATTGGAAGCACTTGGCTCTGATCTCAGCTCCCCTACCGTGTGACCTTGGGTAAGCCACTTGACTTCTCTGGGATTATTGTGAAATTCGTCTGTAAAATGAAGAGGATGATTCGAAGCCCTCTAGGAGTCCTGGCAGCTCTAGGCTGTGATTCTAAGTTTCTTGCAGATATTGTAACTGCTCTGCTTTCCCAGCTCCTTCTTCTTCAGGGAAACTCCTTAGTTTCCTCTATTGGACTCTGCTCTGCACCTAGGGAGGTCTTCCGGTTTGAAGTCTCCACTTCCAACCCAGATCCAGTGCCTTCTCTTGGAGTCCTGAGCACTCCCCCTTTTGAGGTCTGTCAATCTTGGGCTTGACCTTGGCTCCCTTAGTCCTAACTGGGCGGGGGGTCTCATGCAAGTCTGCACCTGTTTCCTCATTGCATGTTAGGGATAACAATGCCTGTTTCCAGGGTGTGCATGCGTGCGGCTAGATGTGGTGGAGATGCAGTGAGGTAACACTAGTGCAGTGCCCGGTACATTGATTCACATGGGACCCACCCATGACCACACAAGGCTGGGAGCCACCCATGGGCCCTTTCCTTTTGGGGGCTCCTCGGAGCAAAGAACAGAGGGAGGGGCTGCTGTAGTTAGTCACACCAAAGGGCCCACATCACAAAGGGGATGAGGAACCAGTTAGTGGTGACCAGCAGCCACTAGTGTAGGAAACGCTCGTCCCCAGCAGAGGCTGGTTTGTAGGGAGCTTTTTACATTTCAGTCTGACTCTTCCCCCCACTGTGTAAGCTCGTCATCCTCAGCTTGGGGCTCTCTCACACTGTGCGGAGATCATGCAAAATTATTCAACTAAAATCATTCAGCAGGAAAGGCAACTGAGTAATCAAGGTTTACAGCTGAGAAGCCCTGGCCCTAACCTAGGCTGGGAAGCAGGAGCCCAGCCGGGCTGAGAGCTGGCTGGTTTCAGCGTTTTCCCAAGGCAGGGAATGCAGCGCCCCCCTGGGCACCTCTCGTCCGGCATGTGGTCAGCAGTGAGTCCCAGGAGTCGAGTGACCAGGCAGTCTGGTCCCACGTCTGCACCAGGCCTTGTAGGTGGCTTTGAGCAGGGCCCCAGCTTTGCCGGCTGGAATTGCTGGTACACGCAAAGGAGTTTGGAGCTCACAGCCATTGTTCCTGGGCTCAGAGAAGCATTTTCCCTTCTGGGGTCTGGAGGGCAATGGGGAAAGGAGATAGAGGAGGAAGCGAGGGTCAAGGGTGGGAGAGCAGGAAGAGGGGGAGGGAGTAGGGGTGCAGGAGGAGAACCAGGAATGCTGTGGATGCGAGCCTGTGTCACATGAGCTATGTGACTTGCTCGTAGTGTATTTACTCCAAATGTGTGTGTATTTCTCCATCCCCACCAGAAATGCAGTGGTGACCTAGAGGATCATCAGACGTAAATGTGCTCATCCCTCCCTTCTCCCAACCAACCATCCATCCATCCATCTGCCAGCCCGCCATTTATAGGATTCACCCTCCACAGCTGGCTCTTTGCAAAGAAGAAAAAAGTAAAAAATAAGATGTTAAAATCTTCAAAGTTAAGCTCCTCCCCCATCAAAACTGCTCTTTCCTATCTTGGATTTTGGCTCTACCATCCACTGAGTTTCTCCAGCTGGAAACTGCAGCCTGTTCTCTGAAACCTTGCCTGCCTCCACGCCCTCACCCAACTCTCATTTTCCCTTTTAATTCATTTCACCTTCCATCACCTCTAACTTTCTTTGATAACTTATCCACCCCTTCATTCATCAGCACCATTCCCTCCCAGCCAGGGCAGAGGGGAGCCAGACCTTGGGAAGAGATTGACTTTGCCTTGATTCCATGCCAGGACTGGGCATAGAGTGAGAATAAGGACCGTGGAGTCAGGTTGGTTCTGAGCCTGCCTCTGCCGCTTCCTCACAGTGTGGCTTTGGGCAAGTTGCTGAAACTGCACGCCGCGGTGTCTTCCTTTGGACAATGGAGGTGTTAATATTGCTTCTGAATGTGTGAAAGGCTGGTTCAACCTGAAAAGTGAATGCTAAGTGCAGTGCTTGGCACACAGTAGGGGCTCAGGGGATGCTGGCTCCACCTTCCCACCTTCCCCCTTCTTTCTCCCTTTCCTCCATTGTCATGCATGTCTGGACCCTCAGGCTGCAGAGCCCTGGGACACCAGGTCTGTGCAGGCGGGGGACCTGAAGCCACATCAGAGCTCATGACAGCAGGAAGGAAGAAACTCCGCTTGGCTTCTGTGTTGTTACTTTTTTTTTTTTTAAACAGGAAAAACTCAGAACTGAGCAAAAGGCTCACCAGGAGGGCAGGGCCGAGGCATAAGCCTGGAGAACCCCAGGGTTCCCCCATAGATCTCCAGGCAGGAAACCCCCAAACTCCATCTGCAGGGGAGGTAGAAAGAGGTCCCCCCTGAGTCGCAGCATCCCAGCACCACTGCTTACCTGGAACGGGGGCGAAGGAAACTGCAGCCTGCCAGGGTGTGTCCAGGTGCCTTCCGCCCCCCACCCCTGCACACACGCGTTTCCCCAGAGGAACTTGTTCCTGCTAGGTTAGGATTCTCGATTGTTCTGGCTGGGTGGCTTCAATCCTCTACTTTCCAATGAGGAAATTGAGGCCCCCAGAGGGGAGGGGATCTGGAACCATGCCTCTTGCCTTCCCGTTCAGTGTCTTCATTCTCTTGAATTCCCAGGTGAGTAGGCTCAGTACAGGGCAGAAAAAAGAACTCCCATAAAGGTCAGGTTGTGATTTCCCTGAGTGGGGAGGGAGGAGCTGGCATGGGGATGGTTGACTTCTGGCACCGTCCTAGTCCCTGGGCCCTGGGAGGTGGTTTCCTGGGTGTTCACTTTATATAGCTCATTAAGCTCTACAGCTATGGATTATTCACTTTTTGGTATTTGTGTTATGTTTCACAATGAAAAAGGGTTTAAAAACCCTAATAAATCTTCCTGAAATCAATTACACATACAAAAGAAAGATAAAGAGGCCTCAGGTCTGAGGAAACCCCCATCCAAGTTACCGGTCCTGGCAGGTGGTCTGTGGCCCAGCTACTCCCCCCTGGGAAATGGGCACAACCATCCTCACCCCTCACCCATCCAGGGAAGTGAGCCTGGGGTAGCGGGAGCAGAACATTTGCTAAGGGCCCCTATCCTGTTCTAGGAGGGTAATGGGTTTTGTGGCTTCTGGATTAGGGTCGGGGTGAGGATGCCATGAGGGCGAGGTTGTAAATGCTGTCTCTGGCCTCACCTTCAAGGCCATGTCCAGTCTATGAACTCACTGTAGTTCTAAACTTCAGGGCAGTGGTTACTGGGAGTCAGGTAGCCAGGGTACCCTCTGGGTTCTACTTTCCCGTTGTGTAAAATGGGAGGATTGAGGGGAAGCAAAACGTATCTTTTGGGAGTGTTTCCTAAAACACCTAGATTCTGTTCACCAAGGGGAAGCGTGTCACCCAAAGGCTCAGAGAGGTCATCTGACCTTCCCAAGGTCACACAGCATTTAGTACAGCTCTGAATTGAGGATCCTGTTCCTAGACTTCTTGGGGAGGAGCACCTCCTCCCTCCTACCCCTTCCCTCTTTTGCCTTCAGCCTGAACCCTTGTAGGGCATAGGTCAGGGCTCTGCCTGAGAAGCTGCATTACTCTCAGTTGTCCCTGGTGATGCAGGGCTGGCCCTGAGCACTTGTGACTTTTACGTTTCCTGAGATTTAAAGCCAGGCTGGCTGGTGGGCTCCACCTCCCCAGGCTGTGGGCAGGAGGAGGGGGTATGATTCATCTCTTCTTTCCTGGTGCTTAATAAGAACATGGCTATAAATGTAACTGGGCTGTTTATGAGTGCTAAGTCAGCCTTGCAGTTGGCTCCCGGCCCCCTCAGAGCCAGCCTGGCCCAGCCTCTGCTGCCTCTCCCTGGAGAAGCAAAAGGAGGTTCTCCCCTCAGGCCCCCGACCCTGGGAACCTGGAAGCCTTGTGCAGTAGGGGTGGGGAGAGGGGGCAGTCTTACTCGGAAATTATTAACTCAATTATTATTATTAATTCATTCAGTGTTTGCTAAACATCTACCGAACATCTGTCAGGCACGGCACCAGGGACTGGCACTAGGGGCTGGGTAATTTCCGGTGTCAGCCTGAAGGAGCTTGCTGCGTCTGGCAGAGACTCACGAGAGGGCAGGCAGTGACGATCTCTGCGAGAAACAGCCGTCAGCACGGGCCCTGAGAGCCAAATGTAGTGCCCTCACCTGCTCTGGGACATGGCAGCCAGGAGAGATTTCCTGCGGGAGATGACGGGCCAAGGTGGAGGTAAGGGTCAGGGTGTCCAGTTCTGGTGGAGAAACAGGTACTCCAGGCAGAGTCTGCACATTTAGAGGATAAAGGTTTAGGGACAGTAGGAGAAGAGTGGGGGTCAGCGAGCCTGGAGGTTGGTTGGTACTTGGGAAGGGAGGTGCTTGACTGGGAGGCCACAGGAGCGGGGCCACACCTGGGAGCCTGGCCTGTATTCTGAGGACCGTGGGGTCCCCTGAAGAGCTGTAGAAGAGGATAGGGATTGTGAGAGGTTTCGAAAGATCACTCTGCCAGGTGCATAGCCACCTCCTGTTCCCTGTCAGATGATGTCGCCCCCTTTTGCTCAGAATCTTCCAAGGCGCACCACCATGCTTACAACAAACCCTGTGTCCTCATGTGGGCCGCAGCGCTGAGGGAGACCTGGCCCTGCTCGCTTGCTCTTCTCCATCAGGCTGGGCTGTGGCTGCTTGGACCCGCCGAGCCTGTCCCCACCACAGGACCTTGCAGGTCCTCTTCTTCCCTTCATTCAGGAATCTGCTCAGAGGTCATCTTTTCAAGCGGGCCTCCCCAACCATCCTTTCAGAATCTCTCACTCTGCTTTCTTTTTCTCCAAAACACTTATCTCCTCCACATGAGATTTCATTATGGATGATGCATATGTTAAACAGGCAGGAATGCTCTCTCTGTGTCTCTGGTCCCAGCACCTAGAACATACCTGGCCTATGACCCACCCTCAAATATTTGTGGATTGAGTGATGGACTGTGGTCAGGGCAAGGCCAGGGCAAGGAGGTCTCCCAGGGACCACGGAGGTTGTCAGCATCTCTGGGGGTGGCCAGGCCTCAGGAGGCTGCTCCTCCCTGATGGGCTCTGGCAGAGCTGAGTTCTACAATGATGTCCTCCCCTTACACTCGCACACGCACGTACACACACACACACACACACACACAGAGTCCTCCCCTGCCTCCACACACACTGTAAAAACAGCTTTACTGTTTTATGTCGGTTCATCTTCACAACTTCCCTTGATTTTGATGAATGTAAAGTAAGGATTATGCTCTTCTTAGAGCTATCTTGAGGATTAAATGAGTTAATATTTGGAAAGTGCTTAGATCAGTGCTTGGAAGACAGTAAGCCCTCCAATATCAACTTTTTGTTATTTTTAAGGCCCTGGAGGGGTGAAGTGACTCATCCAAGGTCACATGGCTAAGACGTGTGCAAATGGGGGGGGGGCTCACACCCAGGTCTCCTGACTCTTCAACCAGTGGCCTTTCCATTTCTCCTCGTTGCTGCTCCCCTGGAAGCCCCTTCCCTCTCCCTCTCCTTTCCTGGCATTTGAGAGGCTGCTCCCTCTCACGCCCTGGCGGCGTCACAGAGGGCTTGGCCAATCCACAGAGGATCCTCCTACCCTAGGACTTGAAGGCATCCTAAGTCCCAAGCTCCAGGTATCACAAAGTTCACAGGAACCTTCTCCCTTGAGTTCTTGAGGTCGGCACTAAGGCGAGTTCTGCAATGCCTGGCAACTGCATGACCCCATGGAGGAGGGGGAGGGAGGGAAAGAGTCAGACCTCTAGGTCTTTGCTTTGAATACTAGGACTGACTGCTCCTGGGAACCTGCCTACCCAGCAAGCAGACCTGTGAGCCAGCTCACTCCACTGCCCCCACTGATTGCTGTCTACTCCCCCCAGCTCCCACACCCTGCCATGCTCCCTCCCGGGCTCTCACCATTTCACAGAGGGGAAGCCTGAAGTCTAGAGAGGACCACTTGCTGAGGGCCACATAGTGAGTTGGCCAAGACTAAAATGCACGTGTCTGGCAGGGGAAGCACTGGGCTCCCCAGCTGGCTCTGCTGATTTCTGGCTGTGCAATCTTGAACAGGTTTCTGAACCTCTCTGAACCCCATTTTCTTCATCTGAAGAATAAGAATAATAATGTCCACCACATTGGTTTGTTTTTGAAGCTAGAATGAGACAACTGGCATAAATCACCTGCACAGTGCCTGGCACTAATAGATGCTCTGTATATGTTAGTTCCCTCCCTTTCTACTTTTCTCACAAATCTAGAAGAGGCAGGTGAGTTGGGGGTGGGGTGGAAAGCTAAACAAAGCAGAAAGCTCATTGAAAGATCCAGTCTCCAAGAGCCTCTCAATCAGTGCAACTGCAGATCCAGGCCACAGTATCATCGCTTAACCAATTTTGTAGGGGGGAAAAAAAATCAGAGGATAGCTACAAATGAAAACCAAACAGAACAAAACCAATACTCATTTATCTAGAACTAGTTTGCTGTCAGAGGAGGGACCAGTCCCTCCACCCGAGGACCTGTCAATTCCAACTGTGCAGAAAGATGACAGGCAAGAGATTCACTGTCTTCCTGAGCCTTGGAGGATGAGGGAGAAGAAGAGAAGGGGGGAGTTCAGCCAAAGAAGCAAAAGAGAGGCCCCCACCAACCTGGATGATAGAGGTGTTGGGCAGCACCTGGTAGACACTGTGATTTTCCCTCATCTGTCTGGGGAGCCATGCTCAATTTGAAAAGACCTTTCTGGTTCTGCCAAAAGGTCCAGGAAGGTCCAGGGAAGCAGAGCTATTCATTGGCTGAGGTGTGAACCCCAGGGCAGGGCTTCCATGAACTGTTGGGCAGGTTGTACACAGCACAAAGACTCCTAGCCAAGAGGGCAAGTGAGAGTTGTTTTCTAACATGTTTTCCCAGAGGAAGAGGTATCCTTACCCTTGGATGAGGCTGAGAAGCTTCTTACATTGGGAGTAAGTCTGCTTGGACTCAGGGTATGGGGAGGGAGGGAAAACTTCTTCAAATCAACCCAGGAGCCTAGGTGTTTTAAGAACTTGTCATATTGCATTCTCATCTGTCTCTCTTACTAGAACTATGAGCTCCTCCAGGGCAAAGCAGTATCCTCATTTTTTTTTTTGGAATTGTCCATGTTTATCCCAGTACTGGGCACTTGATGATTGTTGAATGAATGAATGAATGAATCTGGGATGGACAAGAGGGGAGGAATAGGGAGAGTGAAGGAGGAATAAGCATTGAGTAGGAGGGAAGAAGGGGAAAGTGTAATGAGGAACTAGGGAGAACATGCAAAAGATGAACAAAAAGGAGATCCAACTGAAGGGTAGGGGCAGGGCTGGAGAGATGGAGAGTGAGGCTGAGAAGGTTCAGAGGCAGGGAGCAGGGCAGGGCTGGAGGCTGAGGAGCTTGGAGGCCTGACAGGCCTGAGGTGGTGGGAAGTTTGGGATCCCTGCCTCTGATCCTGAGCTCCTGGTGAGCCACGCTCATCAGCAAGCCTAGGATGTTGTTCACAATCCTGACCTGGAGGCCAAGGCCATGAGCTCTTAGTGACTCCTGCTCCATGGGTTATTGATGAGGGAGCAAGTGACAGAAGGTGCCCTATATCCTGGAGCATCATTCTTAGGACTCCACCTTTGCTGTTTCTTCTTTTAAAGCAGCTAAAAACTTGGTAGCTGAAGCCCTGCAGGGTCCTGGTCTGATGGGGTGACTTGGGATACCCTTTTCATCTCTTGGAGTCAAGGCATTTTATAACTGGCGCTGGGATCTTTGCTGATTCCAGCTCATGGGGCTTTCTACTGGGCCAGATTGGAACCAGGGGGTGTAATTATGTTCCTGCTTTTGGTCTCAGGCTCCCTGGGTTGCAGGGGTGGGTGTGGATTCTGGCTCTGCCACTTACTTACTGAGTGACCTTGTAGAAGTTAGTTATAATATATATACTTTAATTCCTATAGCAACACTAAAAAAAGCTATAAAAAGAGATATTGTAAAATGTACAATAGATAAATTTAAGTTAAATACAAAAAATGTTTACCTAACCCAAAATACGTCAGAAAAGGAGGAAATAGAGAAACAAATACCAAAAGAATAGAGGGATTAAACAGGAAACTGATAAAATGGTATGTCTAAAGCCAAACATATCAATAATTATATTAAATGTAAATGATCTGAACACACCCATTTAAATGTAGAGATCATAAGAATGGATTAAGAAAAAACCCTGGCCCAAGTATATGCTATCTTCAAGACACTCACATCAAATATATTGATGTAAATGGGTTAAAAGTGAAAGGATGGAAAAATATATACCATGCAAATACTAATCAAAAGAAAGCTGGGTTGCTTTGTTAATATCAGATGAAGTAGACTTCAGAGCAAAGGAAATTAACAGGGATAAAATGGGTTTTTACATAATGATAAAAGCATTAATTCACAAAGAAGACAAAAAAAAAGTCTAAATGTGGATTCATTTAACATCAGAGCAAAAACTGACAGAACCGGAAGGAGAAATAGACAAACCCATAATTATAACTGGAAACATTAAAACTCCTTTCTCAGTTATTGAAAGAACTAACAGACAAAAAAATCAGTAGAAATGAACAACACAATCAATCAACTGGATCTAATAGTTATTTGCATAACATTCAACCTAACTAAAGTAGAATGTACATTCTTTTCAAGAGCACATGGAACATTCACCAAGATAGGGGAAATACTGGGTCGTAAAACAAATCTTATCAACATTAAGTAGAAATTATACAAAATATGTTCTCTGACCATAATGGAATTAAACTAGATATCAATAATGAAAAGATAACAGGAAAATCTCCAGATACTTTGAATTAAACAACATACATTTAAATAATCCATGAGTCAAATCAGAATCCTCAAGGGAAATTAGAAAATAGTTTGAACGGAATGAAAATGAAAACACAACATATCAAAATTTGTGGCATGCAGTTAAAGCAATAGTAAGAGGAATATTTATAGCATTCAACACATATTGGGAAGGAAGAAAGGTTTTAAATCTATAACGTTAGGTTCTATCTTAAGAAACTAGAAAGGGAAGAGCAAATAAATTGAAAGCAAGCAGAAGAAGGAAGATAAAGCACAAATCAATCAATCTGAACCCCATTCAATGATATTGAAAACAGAAAGACAATAGAGAAAAATCAATGAAATCAGAAGCTGGTTCTTAAAAATATCAATAAAATTGATAAACCTCTAGCAAGACTGATAAAGGAAAAAAGAGAGAGAGAGGGAGGGAAAGAGAAGACAAAATTACTACTATCAGGAATAAGAGAAGGGATATCACCACAGACATTAAAAGGATATTAAGGGAATAATATGCACAACTCCAGTCACATAAATTTGACAACTTAGATGAAATGGATCAATTCTTCAAAAATCACAAGCTATCAAAATGCACCCATGACAAAATAGATAACCTAAGCAGTCCTATAGTTATTAAAGAATTTGAATTTTTACACAGAAAATCTTTCAAAAAATACATCTCCCAGTCAAGAAGATTTCTCTGTCAAATTCTTCCAAACATTTAAAGAAGAAATAACAAATTCTACCCAATCTCTTCTGGAAAATACTACCCAACTCATTTTGTGAGGCCAGGATTATCCTGATACTAAAACCAGACATACAAAGCATAAAAAAAGAAAACTATAGATTGATTTTCTTCATGAATACAGATACAGAATTTCCTAACAAAATATTAGCACATTGATTCTAACAATACATGAAAAGGGTAATACACTGTGACTAAGTGCAGTTAATTACAAGAATGTCAAACCGGTTAGATATTTGAAAATTAATAAATGTCAGCCACCATATTAACAGTCTAAAGAAGAAAAATCACATGATCATATAAACCAATGCAAAAACACATTTAACAAAATAGAATATTGATTTATGATACAAACTTTCAGGAAACTAGGAATATAAGGGAACTTCCTCAACCTGATAAAGGATCTCTATAAAAAAAACCCTACAACTAACATCATACTTGATGGTGAAAATAGAATGTTTTCCCCCTAAGATCAGCAACAAGTCAAGGATGTTCACTCACCACTGGAAGTTCTAGCCAATGAAATCAGGAAAGAAAAAGAAATAAAGGCATACAGATTGAAAAGTAATAAAGATAACTGTCCCTACTGAAGGACCAAATGTATGTCTATGTAGAAAATTCTAAGGAATCTACAAAAACAAAGACTCCTACAACTAAGTGGCAGTTTAGCAAGGTTGCAGGATACAAAATCAACACAGAAAATCAAACATATTTCTAAAAACGAGGAACAAATAATTGGACACCAAAATTTAAAAAGTGTCATTTATAATAATAGCTTAAAAAATATGAAATACGTATAAATTTAACAAAATGTGCAGAGGTTTAGCATGCTGAAAATTACGAAATGCTGATGAAAGAAATCAAAGAAGACCTAAATAAATGGAGAGACATATAATGTGGATGTATTGGAAGATTCAAAATAATAAAGAAGTCAATTTTCTCCAAATATATCCGTCTATATTGATTTAAGGCAATTCCAATGAAAATCCAGCAGAATTTTTCTTGTGGCGATAAATGGAATATTTATAAATGGAACGGAATATTTATAAATGGAATATTTCCTGCCATATCAATAAACAAAGGATGTTACAGTCATCAATGATTGCAACCCTCTAACGTGAGCCGGTGAGCCCCAGAAAATCAGGGCTGAATAGAATACCTGCCATCAAGCAGCCATCAGACTGCATCCACTCCCTGCGGTGAGCCCTGAGGAAACTCAGGATGTGAAAATACAGGATACTGGCCCCAGAGAGCTGAGGTGCATGTCGAAGGAATGATTTCTGTGAGCCCAGACTCTTGAATCTTCCCATACATTGAGAAGCGCTAAATTCCTTAACCTGAGATATCTGGTTTTCTTTCATTAACAATAATCTTTTGACATTCTGACTACCTACCCTTTTGTTGCAAAACCCCTATATGTCCTGACTCCTCCCCCTGCCTCCTCTCAGAGTTACCTGAAACGCTGTCTCCTGGGCTGCAGTCCTTATTTTGCCCCCAATAAAACTTAAGTCACAATGCTCACGTTGTGCATTTTTTTAAGTCAACTGTGGATATAGATGAGCTGATTCTACCATTTTTATGGAAACGCATAGGAAGTAGAAGAGCCAAAAGAATTTAGAAAAAGAAGAATAAAGTTGGAGGACTCACAGTACCCAATTTTAAGACAATATAAAGCTTATACAGTAATCAAGGCAGTGTGGCAATGGTAAAAATAAAGATACATATGCAAGAAAAAAAGCATAGATTAATGGAGCAGCATAGGAAGTCCCGAAACAGACCTATACAAATAAGATCATTTGATTTTTGACAAAAATGCAAAGGCAATTCAATGGAGAAAGGATAGTTGTTTTTTTATTTCCTCCATAACTGGTATTGTAATAGTTGGGTATCCATATGTACAAAAGTGATCCTTACCCTAAGCTTCATACCTTACACAAAAATTCAATAAAAATGGAGCATAGATCTAAATGTAAAACATAAAACTATAAAACCTCTAGAACTCAAAGGAGGAAACTTTAGTGATTTGGGGCTAGGCAAAGAATTCTTCGATATGACACCAAAAGCATTATCTATAAAATAAAAATTTGATAAATCAGACTTCATCAAAATGAAAAATTCTTGCTGAGTGAAAGACACTACTAAGACAAGATACTAGACTGGGAGAAAATATTTGCAAATCACATATCTGGTGAAGGGTTTGTAATATATGTATATATATATATGTCTCAAAACTCAATAATAAACAAACAACTTGATTAAAAAATGGGCAAAAGACGTCTCATCAAAGAGAATATATAGATGGCAAGCAAGCACATGAAAAGATGTTTGACATCCTAGCCACTATGGAACTGCAAATTAAAACCACATTGAGATACTATTACCTACCTATTAGAATGGCTAAAATAAAAAACACTGACAAAAAATAAGCGCTGGTGAAGATAGGGAGAAACTGAAACTCTCATACATTGCTGGTGTATGCAAATGGTACAGTCACTCTAGAAAACAGTTCGGCAGTTTGTTATAAAACACACACATCACACAACCCAGCATTCCCACTCCTAGGTATTTACCCTAGAGAAATGGAAACTTACGTTCACACAAAAACCTGTATTTGAGAGTTTATAGCCGCTGTAGTCATAATCACCCAAAACTGGAAACAGTCCAGTTGTCCTTCGATGGGCGAATGAATGTAGTACATCCACAGAATGAGATACCCCTCAGCAGTAAGAACTACTGATACATAGAACACTTTACGTGAGTCTTGAAGGCATTATGCTGAGCGAAAAAAACCAGTCTCACAAGGTCCCATATTATGTGATTCTATTTATATGACATTCTGGAAAGGGCAAAATTATAGTGAAAGAGAACAGATTAGTGGTTGCCAAGGGATAGGAGTGGGAAAAATACTTAAATACAAAGGGGCAGCATGAGGATTTTCTGGGGTGATGGAATTGCTCTGTAGCCGTGGGAACATGAATCTATACATGAGTTAAAATTCAAAGAACTGTAATCAAACAAAAGCTAATTTTATTCTATGTTAACAAATTTTTTAAAAAAGGAAAGAGAAAAGAAGTTAAAAGGGTAGCAGTACCCTGGCAGGCCAGCATGCTGGAGTCTCTAGGGATGGGAGAACAGAGTTGCAGAGGGATGTGAAATCACAGGTCCAGCCACCCTCCCCATCAGGAGGTCCCATTCCAGAGCCAAGCCTTGGAGGTACTAGGTTTTATTGTCATAAGGAAAACAATTTCCTTTCTGATTACCACTTCCCATTATCACCATCCATCTGGTCCAGCTTGGGGGCCCTGGGAAACCCAACATTATCTGATTTCACACATTAAAAATATCCATTAAAAAAATCATGGATATTTGTCTCCTCTATCTCAACTTCCTCTCAGGGAATCTTCTCCTGCTGTTACAGCCACAATTTCCCATGTTAGAAAACAGGGTGGGGCTTCCCTGGTGGCGCAGTGGTTAAGAATCTGCCTGCCAATGCAGGGGACACAGTTTCAAGCCCTGGTCTGGGAAGGTCCCACATGCCGTGGAGCAACTAAGCCCGTGCGCCACAACTACTGAGCCTGCGCTCTAGAGCCCGTGAGCCTCAACTACTGAGCCCACGTACCACAACTACTGAAGCCCGTTGGCCTAGAGCCCATGCTCCACGACAAAAGAAGCCACTGCAGTGAGAAGACTGTGTACCGCAACAAAGAGTAGCCCCTGCTCGCTGCAACTAGAGAAAGCCCAGACACAGCAACGAAGACCCAACACAGCCAAAAAAAAAAAAAAAGAAAACAGGGTGATATTTTGATGCTTCCTTCCTCACCCGACCTCTGTAAGTCAATTAGAAGTCCCTTAATCTGTTCTGGATCTCCATTGCCATCTTCCCCAATTCAGGCCACAATCCCTGACTTCCCTGCTCTGGACCATGGTAACAGCCTCTCACTGCCCTTCCCACCACGGTCCTGCGGCTTCCATCCCTTCTCCACACTGTAGCCAGAATGCTCTTTCTGAAGCATCACTTCCTCATCTCCCTGCTTAGAGCCACACAGGTCCTGGGTGGGGAAGCACAACTTCTCTAGCCTGGCCCTGGGGGGGTCTGTCCCCTTCCAACCTCAGTTTCATTTCAGGCTCTCTAGCCAATGCCTTCTCCTGGGAGTCTGAGCCCCACCCATTCTCCTCTTGCACTGTTCCCTTTGCTTGGAATTACCTCCCACCCCCCTTACTTGGTTAGTTCCCACTCTTTTTTCAGTCCCACCTTGGATATTTTTTCCTCCTGGAAGTTTTCCTTGACTTCATCCTATAGCCCAGTAAGTGCCTGATATTAAGCTTATGATGGCCAAGGTATCCATTTCACAAGACGTCCATCTTGAATAAACATAGTGCCAGCTTATGACACAGCTACTAACACAACAACCAGATAAGGAATATAAGGAATTAAGTTGCCCCGCCCAGGAAGGGCTCTTTTTCAGAAAGCCCTGGGTAACGTAGATAATACACTGCTTGAAAGGCCCTGCTTATCCCTTCCCACATACTAATGCCTGCTCTTATGCTTTAAATTACCCATAAGGAGCCAACCCAGAAAACCCTAGATACTCCACATTTGGACCCTAATAAACAGAGCCCCAGGTCTGTACTCTCTCTCTCCCCACGACATCACTGTATGGCCCTCCAGCGTGCTGTGTACCTTCCAAGACCTGTGAGTGATACATCTTCAAAGTTCCCTGGTGGTTTTTACTGAAGTGAGTGTCCTGGGATGACAATTAGAACCACAAGGGCCAGTCCAGCCACAACACTAGCCCTGGTGGGGGAAGTGTCTATGGGGCTCGTTAGGAATAGTATGGGCCAGGTGAAGGCCTCAGGCATTCCTAGCTGAGAGCATCCCCATCTATAGGCTGGAATGGACAAAACAGTACATCTCTCTGGGGCCCCTGGGCCCTCTATACCTGCCTCCTTTACCTCATTTTTAGAGGGTATTGAAGTAGTCTGTTAACGTTTGAAGGTGCTTTGGGAGCAGAGTCTGGTCTGGTCTCCCATTCTTTCCACAGCACATGCCTGTTGCGGGCACTCAGCACCCGTTTGTTGACTGAACGAGTAACATCAGGTCTCTTTCTATGTTAATCCTGGGAAGAGGGGGATTTCACAGCATCAGGCGAGTCTCAGATGAACATCCATTGCATACACGCACATACATACACACGCCGTCTAGAATTTGCTGGTGACTGATGACTCAAGAGTCTACCAGGGAAGTGGGGAGAAGATACCCACGCCCCTTCCTCACTGCAAACCATCTGTGGCCGTGTAGGAGGATTCTGGGCTGGGTCAGAAGCCTGGGGTGCGAGAGCTGGCTCTCCCATCAGCTCCCACTGTGACCTGGAATAAAGCACTGCCTCTCTCCAGGCCTCAGTTTTCCATCTGTCCAGTGGGACCAGTGAAACCTGCCCAGCCTGAGTCTCAGATGGCCTGGGACGGCAGGTCTGAAAGCTGGGTGGGAACTTTCAGCCTGGATCAGTGGGATGACCCAGAGGGCAGGCTCTGCGTGGAAAGCTCATCAGTGGTTAAGAGAGGGTTGCCCATAGTCACTCTCAAAATTCTCAGCCAAAGCTGGACAAGACGAAGGAATGTTTGCGGGATGGCAAACTCTCCTGGCCCCCATTTTCTGTCACACCCTCTTAATTGCAGGGTGAGCCGCTGCCATCTTCCCTCCTCCCTCACCAGCGTTTTGTTCAAACCCCTAATTTGTCAGTCAAGGAAGCAACAAAGCATTAGCGATGTGTGGAATGTGCCAGGCTAAAACGTGGCTTTCCTTCAGCCTGGGGCCTTGGTGGGAAGGGGCGTGGAGTAATTCCCCTGCCTGTGGACCTGGAGAGGAGGGCAGTGCCTTTCCCTTCTCACCCTTTCATTTCTGCACGGAGCTCAGGCTTCAGAATGAAGGCAGGCAGCCCGCGCGCAGTGGGCTAATGCTGTCCTCTGATAGTTGCCATTAATAAAACATTGCATTAAATCGGAGGGGATAATTGGAGCCATTTATCATGTCTGCAGCTAGAGAAAGGTTGGTTCATGGGCACAGAGGCTGGTGACCAGGCACTGAGGGGTGAGTTGAGAATTTGTGAGACTGGGGGAGCCTGGGGTGATGGTCCCCTGGGAAGAGGCCGGGTGATCTAGGTTTGAAGCCTCTGTCCCTCCCTGGGGTTTTAAGGACCCTCCCTTTGGCCTAAAGGGAGTCTCTGAGGCCAGGCTCTGTTGCCAGACAGGAGAGGTTGGAATACTGGCCCCACCACTTAGTACCTGGGTAGGTTCTCTAACCTTTCTGAGGCTCAGTTTCCTCATCGGTAAAACAGAGATAATGCAAACACTTACATCCATCCAGGGCCTTGCAAAGATTACCTGAGCTAACGCATTTGAAGTGCTTAGCAGTTACTTGGCACACAGGAAGGGCTCAGGAGAATTAGTTGTTATCTTTGTTAGTTTGGCTGGCTGAGGGGAGCATGGGGCATAAGATCTGTGCCACCCACTTCCAGGGTGAAGGGTCACAATTACAAAGTGGGGAAAGCACGCGTTTCATTCTCAAGCCGACCACTGGGCACTTTCAACCCTCACCACTCAGCTACTTCCTCACCATGAGACCATGGACAGGTCACACAACCCAGGTGACCCTATTTCCTACTTGCAAGATGGGCATGTCCCCAGCCACTTCACAGAGCTACTATTTAAGGGGCAAGTGTGAGAACGGGTGTATAGCTTCTAGCACAGCGCTTGTCACATGGTGGGACTCAATATGTAATAAGGCTCCTCCTGTCTCTTTTAGAAGAAAACTGCCTCCGATGTTAAGCAAAACATGGACTCTGTCAAGGTATGAACAGAGCGGAAAGATCAGTTGGACTCAAGTGGTGAATGTGGCTCAGGTTCAGCTGGATCTAGGGGCTCAAATGATACCACCCATAGTAGATTGCATTCCTGGCCCCAAATCTTAACCCCTCTTTGTGTCCACTCCCTTGGTAATGGGACTCTACAGTTCCTTCCACTTAAGGGACAGAGGGGATTTCAGTTCCTTTGGACTCTGGGCTGGGCTATGTGACTTACTTTGGCCAATGGAATGGGGCAGAAGTGACAGTTCTGAGTCTAGTCTTGAAGAAATTGAATATTTCTCCTAACTCTCTTGCTCCTTTGCCATTCTGATGAGAAGAACGAGCTAGACGGCTGGCCCAAGGAGGATGAGAGCCACGTAAAGCTGAGCCACCCAGCCACCACTGCCTGCAACGGACTGGCCCTGCTGAGCCCGCCCCAGATCAGCCACACAGCGGCCTGCTTGCACCCACTTAATCGCCTAAAGAATTCCACAGGGTAGGTACAATCACCCCATTTTGTAATTAAAGAGCTGAAGTTTAGAGATGAAATGTCTTGCCGACCCTAGAACCTGCATTTCGGACCACAGACCCAGAAAACTACCCGGAGATCATGTCCTCAACAGATGCGAGACAGCCTCCTCCAGACCTTTCTTACTCTGTTGACTGTCCTTACGGAAAGTGGCAGCCGGCACACAGCAGCTGCTTGATAAATGTCTCCTGAGTGGACAGATATCTTGTCCGGTCGCCTGTAACCCATGTAGGTGGGGAACGACCAAGCTTCACTTCAGTGTCAGGCACATCGGAGGTCACGGTATAATGGGAGGAAGATCTCAGGGTGGGCAGTGGCTGTAGAATCAGTGGTCCCTCACTCTTTCTCCTCTGAATCTCATCTTTCCCTTGGTGACTTTGACCCATCCCTGCACTGTTGGTAATGCAATGACAAATATAGGCCCTGTCACTCTCCCCTCCACCCTCCAGGCCCCAGGCACTCTGGCCATCTCACGCTTCCTTCAGGAAGCCAAGCTTCTCTCCTCTTCCAGGCCTTTTGCCCGTGCTGTGCCCTCTGCCTGGGAGTCCTTCACGCCCCCCAGATCTTCACAGGACCAACTCCTCCTTGTTTTTAGCATCTCAGCTCCAATGCTGCCTTCTCTTAGCACCCCTTCCTGATCATGACGCCCAAATCACTCACCCTCTCCCATCACCCCCATCACTTTATTGCCTCCATAACACGATTACAGCCAGATGTCATCTTGTTTATTTATCAATACTTGTTTACCCATCTTCCCACTGTTCTATTCCCCACCATCTAGGACAGCGCTGGGCTCTCAGTTTTAGGTGCTCAATACATAACAGTTGAAAGAAGAAGTGGATGAAGGCTGCTTTAAGGTGAGGGCAGCAGGAAGTGGGATGGGGCAGGACAAGGTCTTCTTTTGGGGAGCTCCATTCCTTAACGGCGTCTTGGCGATTGATTGTCAAGGCTGTTCCCCTTTGGGGCGCTCAGCAAAGAAGCAAATGAGCTGGAGTGGACACAGCCCATAGGAAACGTGGCTGGGACCAGGGAGCCTCGCCTAGTCCTCCCATACCAGGGAGACCCCTGCAGAAGCTGTTCATTTTGCAGGAAGCTTCTTTTCGAGGCTTTCCTAATCCCGGCCGGCCTCCGGGGGCTCCTCCTTGGCTCCTGGGCTGAGCAGGGCCAGGCTGGGCCGGGCAGGCTGATTTCTACTTTATTATGTTTTGATGACTCCCCCCTCCTCAGAATGATTAGGCTTTAATAAATAACATTTCTCTCTGAAATTGTGCCATCATTAATTCTGCTTAGGTCTCCTTGGAGAAAATTTTGTGGAAACATTCTCAGTGTTGCTATTTAAAGCTAAATTACTTCAGCTGATTATTTCTGTCCAGGTACATTTGTGCCCAGGTGGCTGGGGCCAGCACTGAGTGGAAGCTAGGTTGGTTCTTGGGCCCCTCCCCTGAGGCCTTGACCAGAGTCCCTGCTGGCCCCTTGCTCTGTAGAGCTCAAGCTTAAGTCCTCCCTGGCAGGGGTGGAAGGAGTGAAGGGGGCCTGGACCCTGAATTGGGGGAGGGGGTGTGAGTCCTCCCAGCCTCCCCTAAAGCAAGGGTGATATTGGGAGGACCCTTCCGCTGTTCTTCCCCCCACTCCCCTCACCAAGGCAGGTACAGTGCAGCATCCTTAGGGAAGCCACCGGGGTGATGCTGGGCTTTGTGGGGGAACATGTACCAGGCCGGGGTCCTACGAAACAGATGAATTCAGTGTAACCCACTAGGTTTCTATGTACCAATTCTGGGATCTATTTTAAAAATCAGAATTCTGAACCTCCCGGGAGGGCTTTGTGCAGCCAAAGTGGGTTCTATGGCACAATGAGGTTGGTAAGCAGGGGTCAGGCCGACAGCAGGGTCCTGAGCCCCAGAGCAGGTGTCTGAGTCAACTATGCTGGTGTAACGATGCTGAGTTCTCTCTAATGGGGCAGGGCTGTGCAGAGCACAGCAGGTTTCTCCGTAACAAAGCAGGATTCTGTGAATTCAGATTTCTGCAAAATCGCCAAGGGTGTAGCACAACCAAGAATGGTTCTGAAGAAAAAGGCAGGATTCTGTGTAGCCGGGTGAGTTTCTGTATAACCAACTGCGGTGATTTAGAATAAAGGTGGTCCCTGTATATCAATATTGAAATCTATTTTTTTTAAACATCTTTATTTGGAGTATAATTGCTTTACAATGCTGTGTTAGTTCCTGCTTTATAACAAATTGAATCAGCTATATGTATACATATATCCCCATATCTCCTCCCTCTTGCATCTCCCTCCCACCCTCCCTATCCCACCCCTCTAGGTGGTCACAAAGCACTGAGCTGATCTCCCTGTGCTATGTGGCTGCTTCCCACTAGCTATCTATTTTACATTTGGTAGTGTATATATGTCCATGCCACTCTCTCACTTCGTCCCAGCTTACCCTTTCCCCTCCCCGTGTCCTCAAGTCCATTCTCAATGTCTGCATCTTTATTCCTGTCCTACCCCTAAGTTCTTCATAACCAATTTTTTTTTTTTGGATTCCATATATATGTGTTAGCATACGGTATTTGTTTTTCTCTTTCTGACTTACTTCACTCTGTATGACACACTCTAGGTCCATCCACCTTACTACAAATAACTCAATTTCATTCCTTTTTATGGCTGAGTAATATTCCATTGTATATATGTGCCACATCTTCTTTATCCATTCATCTGTCAATGGACACTTAGGTTGCTTCCATGTCCTGGCTATTGTAAATAGTGCTGCAGTGAACATTGTGGTACATGACTCTTTTTGAACTATGGTTTTCTCAGGGTATATGCCCAGTAGTGGGATTGCTGGGTTGTATAGTAGTTCTATTTTTAGTTTTTTAAGGAACCTGTTTTTTAAAAAGCTGAGAGCCGAGTTCTGTGAAGCTGCGTGGAGTTCTGTAGCATCAAGTGGAATTCTGTGTGTGAGGGCAGGCGTCTGGGTCCACGAAGAGGTCTCTGTGGCAAGTGTGCGGTTATGTGTTTGGGGGTCAGAAAGCAGATTTCCATTTGGCAAAGAGGGGCTCTGTGTAAAGGCTGAATAGGGTTCTTCTAACAGATCGCAATCCTAAATGAGAAAGCAGCCCTTCCTGTGATCTCTGTGCAGCAGGCAGGGTCCTGGGTGACAGAGTGAGGCACAGCATGCCTCGGGTGACCCAGCCCAGGTCACGTGCCTGCAGCCTAGCTGCAAGGAAGACTGGCAATGTGAATATTTGACATTTTTAGTGTCCAGGGTGGGAAGCTGCTCTTGCCAGAAAAGTAGGGGACTCCTCAAACATAGGAAGGGGGTTATAATGTTGGACAGCCAAAAGGAATGACATATTTCCATTGCTCCTGCCTTCAATCACACCAAAGTCCCCCCTAACACAGGGCCTTTGCTTATGCTGTTTTTCTACCCCATTCCCCACCTACCATTGACCAGTAAGCCCTCCACAGAGTCCAGGTCTCCATTTAAACACCATCATCTCCTGGAGGTTTGCCCTGCCCCTCCTCACACAGCCTCTCTATAGGCTCAGACAGCACCTGACTCTTCCTTCTTTGTACTTTATCACATTGTGTTTCAGTGTTTGTCCGTCTCCTCTCCAAAGGTTTTGGTCACCCCTGTGCCTAGACCTGGGCTTCAGTTCCTTAGAGAGATGGCCCCTAAGTCTCCACCTCCAGCCCCCAAAACTCCCCTGCATCCTGGAGGTCGTGCACGCCCCTCAACTCCATGGGTCCCAGACTGGGCTCATCACCTCCCCTCCCCTCCCAGGTGGCCTCATCTCCCCATCACGCCCTGTAACCAGCTCTGTCATCATTCTTCTCATCTTCCAAACAAGACTTCTTGGAGTCATCACACACTCCTCCATCTTCATCACCCTCCTCACTAACGCAGTCTCTTCATACTTAATGTCCCAATGGTCCATTCTTACCTCCACCCTCAGGTTTTACTGGAGCAGCTTGCATGTGCACATCACTTTACTCTATGCAAAAACCTTTCTCCTTGTGTTTTTTTCACTCCTCACAATCAAGCTGCAGTGGTAGCTGTGGAGACTCAGGAAAAACAGTCTTATTTCAACTGAGATACAGCTTCAGTTGCTGTACCACAAGTCTAAGACAACAGTGGCTTGAACAAGATCAAATTTTCTTTTTCTTTCTTTCTTTCTTTCTTTCTTTCTTTCTTTCTTTCTTTCTTTCTTTCTTTCTTTCTTTCTTTCTTTCCTTCTTTCTTTCTTTCTTTCTCTCTCTCTCTCTCTCTCTCTCCCTCCCTCCCTCCCTCCCTCTCCCCCCCCCTTTCTTTCCTTCCTC
Organism: Delphinapterus leucas; assembly: GCF_059928025.1. Lineage (NCBI taxonomy): Eukaryota > Metazoa > Chordata > Mammalia > Artiodactyla > Monodontidae > Delphinapterus > Delphinapterus leucas. The sequence continues at coordinate 27,594,714 of NC_143147.1, read as the reverse complement.
ATGTTTATAGGCTGGTCTCTTGGTGTTGGGGATCCCTTCTATCTGACTGCTCCACCTTCCTCAGGGTGCTGCCCTACTTGACACGGGCAAGATGACTTACCAGCATGTCCACTGGGTCTGCCTTCCAGCCAGTTAGAAAGGAGGAGGGGAACTAGAGGCCTCCAGCCACCTTTCCTAAGAGCACAGCCCGAGGTGCACAAGCCCCTTCTCACAAGCAGCGTGGATTGAGCTGCAAGGGAGGGCTGGGAAATGTAGTTCATCCTGGAGGGCTGTGCGCCCAGCTAAAACCTGGAGCATCATCCATCACTTAGGGAAGAGGGAGAGACAACCAGCCATCTCCACTGCACAGATTTAAGGGACTAAAATAACAGACGCTAAAACCAGGCATTTATTGAGCAGGCACGTGCTCTCATTTGTACCTTTTGGCAACACTGCCAGCAGCTGCGATCATCTCCTCTTCACTGAGGAGGAAGCTGGGGTGAGGAGGGGTCATTGAATGACTCACTCAAGATCGCAAAGCTCAAAAGTGACAAGATGGGGTCCACAGTGATGGCCCCTGAGGTCAGAGCCCAGGACTTTCCCATCACATCCCACAGAAGGGATATTCCAAGAAAGGAAGGGCATTGTCAGTTTTCCTCACGGCTTTATTCCCAGCACTTATAACAGTAGGGGGTGAATTACTAATATTTCTGGAATGAGTGAATTTCTGTTCTTTTCTTTCTGTTGGCACCTCAACCCAAGAGGAGGGACTTCCATTTTTTCTTGCGCTGTGGGAATGTGCCGGTGGGTTCTCCATTTCTTTACTTATTCCCTCCCATTGGGGGTACCCACCACTGCAACTTTGCTTTCCTTGCTGTGTGTGTGTGTGTGTGTGTGTGTGTGTGTATGTGTGTGTGTGTGGTTGCATTGCACAGTGAGTCTGATTTTCAAGAGCGAGAACTCAGCCAAAAATAATTCTTGCTGTGTGGTTTCCTGGCCCTCAAACCGTATCTGCGTCTCACTCTTCATGGAACACAGCTTGGGAGTTAGAGGCTGAGTAATCGGAGGGAGGCTGTGCCTCTTGAATCAGTTTCTTCCTGGATATAACATTAATAGCTAACATTCATCAGTCCCTTATTGTGTACTGGCTCTGTTCTAGATGCTTTAAATGTACAGTATTTACTTCTCACCCAGTCCTTTGATTCGGGCACCTTTATTAGTTCTATTTTGCAGACAAGGAAACTGAGGCACAGAGAGGTTAAATAACCTGCCAAAGATCACACAGCAAGTGGTGGAGCTGGGATAAACACCAAGCACACACCAGTGACTGTGACACTATAACTGTGTACAGTTGACAAGTTCTGGTTGTAGCTATGATGTATTTTGATTTGCAATGAAACCCTTTTCCAGATAAGAAGACCGAGGCTCAGACAAGCAGGTATGCTCCCCAATGGCCCAGCTTGCATCCGAGCCTCTCCAGGGCTCCATGTGGTCTATAGTTGGCTGAGGGTTTTAGGAGAATCTATCCCTGAGGTCCTTCAGCTCAGAAGGCAGGTCTCACTTCCTTCTAGGGGAGCATCCCTGCTTTCCTCGGGGATCCACGCCCCTAGTGGGCCTCCTTCTCTTCCCATTGTTGCAGCTGTGCATGGTGAGGGGGCATGATTGTGGATGGTGGGTGCTGAGTGGGGGAAGAAGGCTGTTTATTTACAATGTGACAATTTTGATGTATTTGCCAGTGGGAAAAACACCCCAGCACCACACAATTAAATTAAAAGCCCAGCGCTTGTGGGCGAAGCTCTTCTACAGCTGACTTAGAACCAAATGGATCAAAGAAAAACAATATAATTTGCAGAGGCTCCAGTTCCTCAGCCAGGCAAGTCCCCCCGCAGCTCTTAGACGCTGCTCTGGTGGGGTTGGGGGATTTGCAGCTCACCCAGGTGAGCACCCTGGCTAGGACACTGCTTAGGTGGGTGGTGAGGTTCCTGGGGGAAGCTCTGTGTGTACTGGCTTTCAAGGTGTGACGGACCTCCCTGGGGCATCGTGGAACAGAAGGCATCTGTGTTCTTGGTGAACTGCTCCATCTCCTCCCTGCTGCCAGGAGGGTGGCTGTTATTGTGGGCTTCTCCTGCCTTCCTCCTCTCTTTAGCCAGTTACTCATCAGGTCCTGTGGGTTTGGTTCTAGCATCTCTGTGCCTCTCCAGTCCATACCCTACCCTCTCCCCTCTGCTCTTTGGGACATTCATCCTGTATGTCATCTGAAACATGGCAACAGCCTCCTACCTGGCCTCCCTGCCTCCAATTTTGCCCAGTTAGACCTACTCCACACTCAGCTTTTATTCTCCTCCCTGTACTGATCCCAAATTACTTGGTGTGTCATTCAAAGCCTTTGTATTCATCAGGCTTCTGCTGTGATGATGCTGTATAACGAACAGTCCCCCAGACTTCAATGGCTCGCAAACCCAAGCACTTATTTTTCTCACTCCTGAGTCTTCAGGTCGGCTAGGGCAGCTCTGTTTCAGGCTGCAGGCTGGGTTCAGGAATGTGACACATGGCTCTTGTTCTGGGACCAGCAACTACCCAAAGCATGCTCTTCCCATGCCAGATGGCACAAGCACAAGGCGCCAAGCTGACCCACATAAGCGAGATTAAAGTCTCTGCTCACGGCAAGTCCACTAACACTTCATTGGCCAAAGCAAGTCACGTGGCCAAGCCCAGTGGGGCAGAGAAATATACTCCACTTCCTCTAATAGGAGAGGGCAAGCTCCATGGCCAAAGGAGCAGATATGTGATTCTATTACAAGGAGGAACTGAAGAACTGGGAATAATAATACAGTTTGCCACAGTCCTTTATAACTGTGGTTCATGAAGGTATAGTCAGTCCCTGGACTAATAAATATCATCAGCCTCACCTGAACCCCACCCCAGACCTACTGAAGCAGAAACTCTGGGGGTGTTGCAGGCTCTAGCTTGAGAGCCACAGGTGTACAACCAGGCTGCCCCTTTCTTTATCCCTGAGTGCCACAAGCTACGTCCCTTCCTGGAGCCTTTATCTTCTCTCCCTGCCGGAATGCTTCTCTCTCCTTCCTCCCTCACTTGGCAACTTCCTGTTTATTTTTCAAGGCTTGAGCCACATGTCCCCTCATCCCGGAAGCCTCTCCACCCCACCCCAACCCCAGACAGAATTAATCACTCCCTCCTCTGCATTTCCTCAGGATTCATACAGGCGCACTCAATATGCAGGCACCAGATTGTGTGACAACTCTGTGTTTGGGACAGGGGATCCCCCAGGGGCAGGGCCGTGTCTTATTGGCTGTTTCCTCCCCAGCACATTGCACGTGCTTGGCACGTGATAAGCACTCGATAATGTTCACTGCTTTTGTTGCTGACTTTCAGGGACTGTTGCCAGGCTGAGTGGACACTACTATTTCTGCCTTAGGAATCCAGGCTTTCCAGAATGTTTGGCGGGGAATGTGGATGGAGGGCTAATGGGTGAGAGTGGGCAGGGCAACCCAGGCTGGGCCCTGCTCGGGCTCTAAGTGTGAGTAGGGAAGAGGTCCTGGATCCCAGTGTTGGGCAGGAAGCAGATGAGGAAAGCGTCTGGTGCTCAGACACCCAGCAGCTGTCTGTGCTTATGGCAAAGCTGGTAGAGGCTCATCCAGGGAATTTTCAGGGCTAGGGAATCTCTGGTTGTTTGATTGTTTATTAGATATTGGAAAAGCTGACCGACCATCAGACTGGGGTATCTTGGGCAGAGCTGTCCCCTCCATCAGTGTAGGAGCACATCTGAGGTAAGGCTATGTCTCCTCTATCAGGCTGGGGCTCCTGGGAAGCATGAGTTGTCTCTTGTCTCTGCCCCGTCAGACTAGGGGAACCCTGCTTCTCCAGTTGGACCATGTCTTTCCCATCAAACTGAAGGCTCTGGTGCAAGGACTGGGTCTTTCCTACCAGACTTGGGCATCCCTGGGATGGGGTAGGGGTTGTGTCATTTTCAATCCTTAGATAGATGTCCCTTTGCTCCAATGAAAGAGGCAAAGCATCCTCAATTCACTTTCTATATCTGAGAGCCTTATAAGGATCCCTCTGCCTTCAACCCCGACATGTCTCCAGAGGAGCTTTCTCCTCCCTTCCCGAAACACCCTGAAAATGAGCAGTGAACCCAACAAAGAAGAGATTTCAGTAGCTGTATGGAGGGGCGGCTGGGGGATTGGGGGCCAGGGAGGAGGGCAGATGCAGTAGGCCACAAAGAGCCCTTGACTCTCTAATCTTTCCCTTCTGGGCTGACAGGTACATTTCAAGGGAAATTGAAACTGCACATTTCAGCTGCATTTGCAGTTAACACATCTGGTTGGCCGTGGGCAGGAGGCTTTTGATGTCTGCATCTTGGTGCCCAAACCTTTTTAAGCCTCTTTTCTTTGAAGCCAGGGAAACTTGTGTTTCTGCCAAGGAGTAAACAGACTTGCATACCCTCTGGTGCCTCAGTCTTTGGAGACCTGGCTCCTAAGGGCCCTGTGGGCTGGGGTCCCCACTTTTTCATTCAGGACTTACTATGTGAAAACTTCTGGAAAACTGTCTTCGATAGAAGGGGATGGGGAGAAACCTGGTAGATTTCAGAATGGGACTCACCAGGCTCGTCCTTCTAAGAAGCCAGCCAAGGGGGGTTGCCTCCTGCCAAGGCTTCTGGAGTGGCTTTTGCTTCCCCAGGATTTCATCAGCCTCCCTATCTCCCCACCTACCTCTAAAGTCACCCTTTAAAGTGGTGGAATTGATGATTTCTCAATCTCATGGGAAGTATGAATAAGGCACCTTTAGAAGCTTGGCTGTTTTCATTGATCTGAAAGAATCTACAGAGTAGTAGCAGGCTCACTGTGCAAAGGCAGCCCATGTTGAGGAGTTTTGGAAGCTCCTTTGGAAGAGATCTGTGCCCTGGAGCCCTCTGTATAGAAAATTTGCAAGAGACACAGGAAAACACCTTGACCCCTTCTTTCCAGGCCCGCTGCCTCTGCTGCCAGCCCCCAATCTCACCCCATCCCTTTCCCTACTCCTCTTGAGCCTCTGGAGGGAGATGTCCCACTTTTGGCCCTGACCTGCGGGGAGGTGGGCTGGGGGGAGGTGGGCATTAGCTGCTGCCATTGCTCTGATTGGAGCATTGGTGTCTTGATGGGAGGGGGTGGTGCAGACTTCTTGCCCTGCTTACTGGCCTGGCCTATGGACACTGAGATTCAGGGGGGCTCTTCTGAGGGCTGGATGGCTTTCAGAGCTTCAGTGGGGTCTGGGGCGTCTCTCTGCACTGCTCCCCTGATCAGACATCTCCATGACCAGTGGGGTACAGCTCTAAGAGGCTCCAACCCAGCTTGGTGCTTCGGGGTCTGGGGGGAGGTGGAGTCTGAGCCTAGTGAAAGGGGTCCTGAGGGATCTGAGGATGGAGGGAAGCAGCATTTCCATGGAAACGGGTCCCTTGTGGGTGGTGGGGAGACCCACTGTGGGCCTGGAGGAGGCCCCATTCCGATAGGGAAGGCACAGCTCTTTATGGGGGAGGAGGGGGCATCCTCGACTACACCATAGTGTCATAAACAGGAACAGCTGGACCTTGGCCCCAAGAGCTGTGGAGTAGAAATTGTTCCCCCTCTTCATTGTCTTATGGTGACTGAGATGGGAAGGGCAAGCTGATGAAGGGGCTATGTGGCTCTTCTGGGGCCTGAGCAACAGATGAGAATGACCTGCGGGATGTCTCGGGTTTGAACCATAAACTGGCAGAGCTTCAAGAGTCTCCAGTCAAGGGTGGGGGGAGGGATAAGTTGGGAGA